>NC_139710.1:16898545-16901045 GCF_964188405.1 Protomyctophum parallelum
CTACATTCCTTTCCCCCCTACCCTCTACCTCTCCACCCCTCCTTGTGCCATGAAGTGCTCCATACCACCAGGCGGCTGGTGGAGACTGACTTAGTTCTGAGGGCTATTTCAGTTCACCCACCACGCCTCCACACTAACTGGTCCCATTGCTGCTTACATAAAGAGACAGGCCTGAGCAGTGAGCAGTGAGCACACAGCTCCATCTGATCTGCAACAGCAGAACTTGTTTGGCATTAAACTCCTGGTGGACCTGGTTCACCCTTTATTTACTTCATAGAGTAGCATACAGTACAGTAACCTTACACCTAACCTGACACCCCTACACAGTAGTGCACACCCCTTCCCCGAACCAAGGCTCAACACTAGCCATGGTTTATACCCCAATGCCACCTCTCAACCAAGCCTGGTCCATATCCCACCTTCACCTTGTTGTCCCCTGACCCATATGCATGTCAGTGTACTACACAAATGTAACAGTATTCATGTATGCACGGCACACCCACATGCACGCACACACACACACACACACACACACACACACACACACACACACACACACACACACACACACACACACACACACACACACACACACACACACACACACACACACACACACACACACAGAGCTTGGAGATTTGTTATTTTTGGCAAAGAGATTTGGTGTAGAGGGAAAAAAAGGAAAGGACCAAGAATAGACGCCTGGGGGACGCCGGTAAACTAAGTATATTTGTATTTAAGAGGTTAAGCAGTAAAGTAATAGAATATCTCTTTGTACTCTGAGTTGCTGACTTTGCTGCACCATTTAATTGGTGGAAAGGTGACAAGAAGAGAGAGAGAGAGAGAGAGAGAGAGAGCAGACAGAGAGCATGAGGAGTGTGTTTGGCAGTACAGTGTAAACAGCGTGACCGGCAGTCTGTCTCACTCTGCTTGGGTACTCCTCCCTGCACACATGTTAATTAAAAACCTTGGTGGGAGCCTGATCAGACAGCAACAGGACCTGTTCTGTTTTGACAGAGACAGTAGGGAGAGAGAGAGAGAAGAAAATAAGGTAGGGCAGAGACAGAAAAGAGAGAGAGAGCAGAGAGGAGAAGGAAGGGTGAGAACAGACGAGGATCCCTTTGAGTTAAGCCTGTTTAGGGTGTGCAAGGCTTGTTTGCTTGTGGTCTGCTGTCCCACGATTGCAGGGCCTCTCAGAGGTCAGGGCTATTAAGGGGATGATGATGCAGTACCTTCAATCTTATAAACACCTCCTGCTCATAAGAAAACAACTTACTTTTCTTAGAAAGTAAGTTTCCATGTGCCATGGGAAAAATATTATCAAGATATGCAAAGAAAAACACATACATGGAGACGTACAAATTAGATAAGGTACAAACAATGTGACAACCTCACTGAGAAGTCTAAAGGTTGGAATACGTCCAACAACATGTTTTCCGAGTCCCTTTTTTGTTCATGTGACGTAGACATTTGAGATGAGAGTTGAAAACATGCTCCTTGAACTGTTGTCCTTGAACTGTTGATTGCACAATAATGCCAGCCCAGTTCTGACTGACCATGTTCTTATAATCTGCTATTGAATCACAACAGCCTTGGGACACTCTTAAGGACGTGCCAAACAGCAGCAGGGTGCATGGCATGCACTTTCACTTCAGCTGACTGCTGCACAGGAGAACAGTGGCATTCAGTTGAGATAAAGATAATGAATGTAGACTATATGCATACTGGTCTACATACAGGACATATTTTACAGTATAACAATGAGCCACTGTCGTAAACGAGCACAAATGCTGAGAGGCGTTTTGAATCGAGTTTTGAATTTGTCTCTTATGCATTGACAGAACAATGAATTGCCTTCAAGCTGTGGTAAACCGACCTGCATTTCAATTTAAAATTTCTCTCAGAGGGAGATGACGTGAAATTAGCATTTTTGCATGGGGTGCAAAATAAAAAGAGGCATGTTCTTCAAGGACTTTTTACCAGACTGATGCAACTGCTCCTCTTTCTTGCACGTCTTTTTTTTTCATAGCAACACATCAGACTTACCCCAGTAACACACTGAGGGTGCATGGCAACAGTATTTCTCCCCTTGTATCTCCCCTCCCTCCCTCTCTCTCTCTCTCTCTCTCTCTCTCTCTCTCTCTCTCTCTCTCTCTCTCTCTCTCTCTCCCTTTCTCTATCTCTCACCTTCTGTGCTCATAGGGAGCACAGGTCAATTCCTTAATGCCAAACAAGCCCAGTGTTTATGTGGGTACGTAGTCATTAATGAAAAACAGAAATAAGCTCTTTTTGTTTTGGTTGGTGTTACTTAATCTGTAGGGATGGAGGCACCACCAGAGGAGGGGGAGGGGCCGCTCACTGGGCTCCTAGCCAATCAGAGTCGCGGAGCAGCCAGTGGCAGACATAAACATGGGCTGTTGCTGTTGGTAACAGATATCCAATTGGTTCTTTGCAGCTCTTGCCCAACCGGTTAGGTGTTCCACCATGTGGGTATTTTGAT
>NC_139710.1:16906045-16911045 GCF_964188405.1 Protomyctophum parallelum
TTGTAAATCTGCCATGTTTTTCTTTCCCGATTTCCTGATATTATTATACTATTGAAAGCTTAAAAAATGGATTTACTAGTGACCCAGAATGAGTCACGACCCTATGCTTTGGGAACCACTGCTTTACAGCATATTAATAGATTTCCAAACACACGCAGCCTTGACACAGAAGCATTGCAGACCACTTTGCAACGTGTTTCCAGCATCAAACTCTTTTCCAGGCAGCAATCATGGATGATTGCTGCATCAGTAAGGGACGGCTTACATGTCTCTGCGTGTGTTCCTACATGCTTTTGTGTGTTATGTGTTTCCGCCAGTGTTTTGAGATCGTCATCCCAGGTCACCTCGAGCCCGTCCACTTGGTGAACAATGGGGCAGGAGAGCGTGTCATTGAGACACGTGCGGCCAACTGTTGCTGAGACACAAAAGCGGGCATAAAATACCACTTTAATGACTGTGAAAGAACCCCCCGAACCCCCCCCTGGCCACGGCACACTCCAGAAACACTGGCCTCACACCACACAACCAACCACCAACCCTGCCCAGAGTCCATTGTCCTGAATGAATGGGAGGGCTATGGATGTGTGTGTGTGTGTGTGTGTGTGTGTGTGGGGGGGGGGGGGGCACGAGTGAGTAAGTGTGTGTGAGGACAGCTGGCTCTCTGGCTCCATCAGTAGCAGCTGCCCAGGCCCCAGGCCCTGGAGGGTGGAACAGTCCAGATTAGAGGGTGGGGGTGGGGGTGGGCTGAGGCCAACGCGTGGCCTACTCTGTGGTCCTAACAATGGATGAATGGAAGAAGATGACTCCTCCTCCTCATCAGTCACCTCAACCTACTAGCCAGCACCCCCAAGCCCCCAGCAGCCCCCCCCCGCGCCTCCACACGCTCTTTCATTTGCCTTTTAATACCTTCCATCTTTCGCTGTTTCTTTCTTAACCCCTGTGCAACAAAGGGAAGCTGTCTCTCTTATGCACTAGAGAGAACGAAGAAGAGACAGACGGACGGACGGACGGACAGACAGACAGACAGAGAAAGCCGGCATTGCTAGGCAGAGGGATGGAGACAGGGACAGACATGTAAGTGCAGGGTCTCTGTTCGGCACTGAGAAGGGGCTCCTGGCTGCGGTGGCTTAGTGACAGCTGTTCCTCCTGCCTGATATCTGAGATGGGCCCTTTCACAAATACAAGGCTGTGATGAAGAATAGAGGGGCCACTTTAGTGTGTGTGTGCGTGTGCGTGTGCATGTGCGCGTGTGCGTGTGCATGTGTGCGTGCGTGCGTGCGCAGTGTGCCAGGAGTAGCTTTTGAGGTGAAAGGGTGGTGGGTTGGGTTTTTCTGTGGTTTTAAAGAGCGGCACACTTCATCCACATGCATCCCCTGTGCAAATAAAAAAAGAGGCTTCTGGGTTCAAGAGTTAGAAATAAAGAGACAAACTTTCACCACCTACCGAGCCGTTTATGGCCCTGTTTGCATCCGTGTCAATCTATTGACCCTCAACGGCATCCTCCAGGGAAGGCCAGAGATATGAGGCCAGTCACGAGTGTCACACAACAACATGATAGTATTTGCACAGCTAATAGGGCCTATGAGACCCATGCAAATCTGCTCCTACAAAAGCTCCATTCTGGAGAAATCCAGTGCGATTTACCCTCCGACGTCATGAAAAGTACACACTAGAGTCTAGACCCGACCGTTGAAAGCCTCTGGCAAGACAACGTCATATTTGCACATTTCAACCAATGGAGACAAATAATGTTAACGATGATAAACCCTGCAGTGATGATAAACCAGTGCAACAGATATGAAAGAAATGTAGTGAGTCATCCGTAGTTTGATGGTGGTGACCTTTATAAGAGATAGCAGGTACAAATCACTTGGAACAAAAATCCTCCACGTCCGTCCGTCCGTCCGTCCGTCCGTCCGTCCGTCCGTCCGTCCGTCCGTCCGACCGTCCGTCCGTCCGTCCGACCGACCGACCGACCGACTGACTGACTGACTGACTGACTGACTGACTGACTGACTGACTGTCCTCCTCCTGCCTCCTCATCTGCCTCTGTGTAGTATCACCTCCTCCAAGGACCCAGTAAACCCAATGACCCTGCGGTTGCCGAGGCGACACGTCAGTCTGATTCAGTGTGACATCTCTATCGGGGTTGCCATTGTTTCCCGTGACAACCAGTGCACAATGGTTCATCAGCGCAAGGGAGGCCTCAGTAATTAAAATGACAGTTGGGTCTTTGTCTTAAAATAAGCAGTGTCCTTGACTTAACTATAACTGCAAGGCAGCCTTTATATGGCATGCATAAACAATTGTTTGCCCCATGATAAACAACATAACTCAGGGAAACACAACCATACAACTGGATGAAAATATACCGTGCATTAAGATAGTTGACCCCATAGCAGCAGCCAGGCTAGGATAATAACTGTCTTTGAATGGCCCATTCAGTAAAGAAGCCAGGGAATGCATTCAAATATATCTCAAGCAGATCTCAACAGCAGCTGCTACTGGGGCTGTCAGATCAGATAGTCGAACCAACCAACCCCACCCTATTCCCCCTGGAAGCAGCGAGCCAATCAGCTGAGTGGACACGTCCAGGAGCCTTTGTTGAATGACTACTAATGCAACTAATAAATTATACCTGACTACATATTAAATGTTGTTATTTTGTGAGAATGTTACAATTTAACACGAAATGAGAAGCTGTCATGTAATTTCTTCATTAACTATAAGGACATCCAGATATACATTGGAGCAGGCTGTGCCTTGGGACCCAATATAATCCAGGCACATCAAAGTACAGATAATCATTAATTTATAATTTAAAGTCAAGATACAGTAGAACATTTTGTCACGCTCACACTGAAAACTGATACCCCCCCCCCCCTCCATCCTTTAACGCTAATTGGTAAACCAGTGTTTTAATGAGCCTTTTCAGGGAAGCTGTAAGGTGTAAATGACCTCTAATCTAAAGGTCAAAGGGCAGATGTACTAAACTATGGGTATTCTGAAGAGGATGTCATGAAAGGGTCACAATCTGGTTTTAAATCTAAAATCTTAGAAGTGTCTCATTCCTTGTTAAGTGTCTAGTAAGACAGGCACAGTGCTTCAAAGGACATGCAACGTACCCTGCCTGGGTTGTGCGTGCTCAGATGAATGGAATTCATTGTGAAATAAGCTTACAGGCCAGCAGGCATGAACAACTGTACACTTTCATCATGTGTATACTTTGTCCAAATAGTAGTTAGTATTCATTTTCTTTCATCTATAGATTTTGGACTACTTCATATTGTATGACTGTATAGGGAATTAAACTGAAATATTCTACAAATGCAATAAAAACCCTTTCAAATCTCCTCAGGCAGACAGGCACCCACCCGCCTATTGTCCGATTTATCATTCATGACAAATCATCATATGACATGCAGTGATGTCAGTCAACTAAAATAAAATATTTTCAAATGAAAAAAAAAAGTCAATGCAAATAAATTATAAAGGGTTTTGTCACACGACACTGTCGCAATGAATCAGAAGCATAAATCATGTAAAAAACCTCACGAGCTTGTTTAAGTACTATGAACCCCTGGCTCTGATTCATTTGATTAATAGCTGTTTTCACTGTTCCTGAACCTGACCACGCTCCCCCCTACTTTCAGGAAGCCTTGCGGATCTTCACTTTCTGCCTATTTGGCAGATACACTCGGATGATATTAAGAAGGAAATTATAAAGTAAACAGGAAGCAACATGCATGCACCTGTTTAACCTAACTCTACACACTTAGCAGCGGTTAAATGGCCATTTAAAGGCTTGGTTATTTTAAATGTTTGAAAATAAATAAATCTGATGTTTGGATAGAACAGCCTAAAGTCACCTGTGCCTGCACAAATAGGAAGTGATGTAGGAGTGTCTATGTCCATAAGGGATATTGTTTATTACAGATTAGGACATTTTATTTTTGGCAAAGAGTAGAAATCATAAAACAAGCTAGTCTTTGGTACAATTGGGTGACAACTGACAATACAATCGCAGTTACTGGCAAAAATAAATAAATAAATCAGACCCATCTGAAGTGAGTACTGTACTGTACTGTACTGTACTGTACTGTACTGTACTGTACTGTACTGTACTGTACTGTACTGTACTGTACTGTACTGTACTGTACTGTACTGTACTGTACTGTACTGTACAAGCCCTCCCTGGCCTGTCTGTGTCTGTGTGTTAGGCTGTGCAAACAGTGACACTTGGTGGTGAACAAGCGCTATAATGCTATTTTCGTGCTCGGACACAGGGACACAGCCACACACATAGCTGTCTATAGGAGTGGTTGCACCACTCAAAAAAAGATCAGACCCGTCTGAAGTGAGTGGTGCTGTACTGTACTGTACTGTACTGTACTGTACTGTACTGTACTGTACTGTACTGTACTGTACTGTACTGTACTGTACTGTACTGTACTGTACTGTACTGTACTGTACTGTACTGTACAAGCCTTCCTCCCTGGCCTGTGTGTGTCCGTGTCTGTTTTAGTGACACTTGGTGGTGAACAAACGCTATAATGCTATTTTCGTGCTCAGACACAGGTACACAGGGACACAGGTACACACAGCCACACACGTAACTGTCTATAGGAGTGTTTACACCACTCAAAAAAGAGCAGTGCCGGCCCGGACGGTTAGCTCAACCGTCTGGGCACCTAGGCTGCATGCCAAACCAGCCGGACGGCGTGCCGCGGGTTCGACTCCCGAGCCCGACGGCCTTTGCCGCGCGTCACTGCCCATCTCTCTCCCCCTTTCCTGTCTGCTTACTGTTCCCTATCATAAAGGCATAAAAAGCCCCAAAAACTAATCTTAATTTTTTTTTAAAAGAGCAGTGCCACGGCCATGGCATTAATCCGGCAGCCCATGTTCTGAAGCACCACTGATCCGACGGCACACATCATACAGAAACTAAGGCTAACCCAGGGTAACCCTAAACCTAAACCTGACTCTAAACTCACACTAAC
>NC_139710.1:16913545-17018059 GCF_964188405.1 Protomyctophum parallelum
GTGAGAGATTTGAATACCTATGTGTGAAATTCTGTATCGACAAGTTAACGAGAGGTTGAAGGTTGAAGGTGTCTGTGTATGTGGTTGTGTACTGTATGTCTGTATGTGCACGTGTCTGTGTTTGTAGCTGTGTACTGTTTATGTGTGCGAGCCTGCGCGCGTGCGTGCGTGCCTGCGTGCACAGCAGATGCCAGGAAAGCATATTGTTTGAGGCGAGTTGAGAGATCAGAGGAGAGCCTGGAAAGTCCAAGCTGACTCACTATGCTGTCACCTTCAGAGAATGTGCCCTCTACATTCAGCAGGACAGGGTGAGTGAGGGACAGGAAGGAAGAAAGAAAGAAAGAAAGAAAGAAAGAAAGAAAGAAAGAAAGAAAGAAAGAAAGAAAGAAAGGACTGATGTTAAGTGAAGAAAGGAACTGAAGGCAGGCAATAAAGAGGAGGTATTATTAGCTGTGTTCGTATGCTGCCAGCTTTCACCGCTTTGTCTGCTGCTGTGTGCCGCCAAACCAACAGTTTTTCCTTTTTTTTTAGGCAGAAGAGTGTAAGATGTTTTAAGGCTTTGAAGTTTGAAAGACAGAGAGGAAAAGGATCTTAAGACCAACAGACCCTTTGATCATGTGTCGGGGAGTTTTGCTCTTTGTGAGAGAGATGAGTCTGACTTGAGAGATCTAGTGTCATTTGAGTCCATGCTGGTAACAACGCCTTTGAGCCTTGCATGAACAGTTAAAAGACAACAAAGAGACATCCCTCACCGAATGATAAAATTTACTGGGGGATTAATACAATTATAATGGCAGATAGTCTTAACCTTCCTAACTGTCCTACTGCAGGAAAGGAAACCTCTTGGAGGCAGTGTTCCTGGAACATCGGTTCACAGGAAGTGCCAACCATAAGCACCACAGCAACTCAAAGCATTACAATAACCCCCACCATTGCATTAGATTTAACCTAAAACACACTCAGTCCTAATTTAAACCCATTAAAACCAGAGGTCTCATTGAAGTGGGAGTTTTATTGCTTTCAGCTCACTTTGATGTGATTGTCAGCACCTGAGCATGTTCAGCTTGCAGTTCCCCCCATGTGAGCCAAACGCCTAGCGCAGCAAAGTTGAACTTCCTGTTCTGCTGAGCTGGCCAGCTCTGGGAGGAGGCGAAGGAGGGGACACTGTAGTGTAGTCCATGTGTCTAATTATCTTCGCCAGGTCGATAGTCATGGCGTAGACTATGTTTTCGCCCCTGTCCGTCCGTCCGTGTGTCCGTCCATCTGTTACCACCTACGAAACTGTGCACACACATTCCCTGGATGCCAATGCTGAACCTCTGTGTCACATTTTCCAAAACGGCCTGTTATAGCTCCACCATGAGGCCAATGTTTGCATTATTTAAATTTATATTACTCCTGCCGATTTTAGCCATACATCACGCAAAACTGTACACAATATCTCTATAGTCCCATTTTCCGTATTCCATCCCGATTGACTAAGATTGGCTTCCAAAGTTTGCAGGATTGGTCCGTTTTGAACAAAATGCCTCAAATCATGAATACTTTACGTGAAATTTCAGCCTCATGGTGGCCGCGATTCGCATCTTTACCTAACGGCATCGATCAGCGTTAAACTTTGCACATATACACTCCCTAAAGAACAAGGAAAAACCTTTGACCTGCATTTTTTATTTTTTTATTTACACAAATCGGTCAACCGAATCTTGCACCAGTTGAGGACAGGAAGGAAGGAAGGAAGAAAGGAAGAGCCCAGTGTACAAGGAGTTGCAGTAATAGGCATAATGACATTAAAGCATGAATGACCTTTTCACGGTTTTCAAATGATAAGATTAATTTGAGTCATTTGTCTTAGTTGGAAGAAACATGATTAGGCCTATACAACTTTAGACGCAGTCAGAGTCAAACATCACACCTAGATTATGGGCAGAGTTCTTAACATTGTTGATTGCACGACGGTGTTGCTTATGAACTTTCTCTGTTCTTGGGACTAGTGTCGATGTTTGATGATGATGTTGTTTATCCTCAAACCAGTCAGGTAAGAGTGAGACTGAGAGTGAACAAATTGTGTGTCTATGAAGAATTCAGATTAAAGGAAATCAGTATCTTGGTGAAGTGTTTTTTGGGAAGTATAAACATCTGTAATTGGCCATAGAAATTCCAGCCCATTTGACTCTGTAACATTTTGGCAGAGCGACGGGGTTCAGAGAGTGCAGGACCTCTTGAACGCTGCGCTAATTACTAGGAACCACATCAAAACAGCAGCTTTGCAGGTCACTCTTCCTCTATCAATCTCTCTCTCTCCTTTTCTCCATGTATCTCTCTCTACCACTAGGTAGGAAGTAGGAGCGTATGTTTGAAGTGGCAGCCAGAGAGCAGGCCCAGCTGAGGAGAGGCAAGGAAGTGCCGGGGAGTGGAGTCCAGCTGAGTATACATACTGTAGCACACCACCCAACATTGGGTCGGGAGTCGGGACCCATATAATGGTTGAGTACGCAAGCTTTTAACATTGGTCCGGTTCCTATGGCAACGCCCCACCGTTCCAACTATGGGATTGGCAAACTCCGTCTTTTAAAGTGAATGCGTATGGTGGCACCTGGAACTATGAGGTTTATGCTAACAGCTAGCCGCAATTATAGAGTTAATTATTATTATTTCAAAACATTCCCCAAAATAGCTACACTTTTCATGAATTAAACCAAAATTCAACGATTTTTTTCAGTAACTTCATGAAGAAATAAAATAAAAATCTAAGAAATTCCATGAATAAGAAGAAAAGAAGTAGTGAAAATAGCCGTTGTGAGCTTTTAGATCTGCTATTTTCACTAGTTTGGTTCCCGTTTGTCTAATTTGTCTAGTTTGTCTAATTTCTGTTTTGGGCCACAGGCTAAAATGTTTAGGAAACACAGCAGTGTTTCACTACCAGCTGCACAATGAGCACAGTGACAGTTAAAGAGATGCATTTTATCACTTTCATACTCGATGATGACGATGATGCGCTATAAAGCTTATGCTCTTTTCTAAATAGGGATTAAGTGATTCGGAGGGATAATTTATCATTTGTTGTACGACCGCATCACTCAATGAACATAACAGACAGACAGATGGACAGACAAATGGGGGTAAATGCATTACCTTGACGGAGGTATACTGTAAATAAAAGACTTTGAGTCCCATTAGTCTCTCGAGACAAACTGTTGACTAACGTCAAATTCAAAGGAAAAGAGGGTTCTGTTTTTCCTTTGTTTTGCCGATGGGTACACAGATTGGGTCACTGACACAATATGATCAAATGGGGGTACATGGCCTAATGTATATTACTTCGGGAGATCTATGACACAATAAAGGTAGCTGTAGCTAGTTCTCAACACCTTCAGAAAGGTGAAACTATCCCAGCATAGATGACACAAATACTGCATGCTATGATTTCGGTAGAAATCTCCAGCATGAGCTGCTGTGAGCAAAGACACAAACTAAAGTGTTGCCATCAGTGTCTCTCACACAGGAATATGATGTTAGCATTAGGTTTTACACACTGTAGAGGCCAGGAATAATGAA
Organism: Protomyctophum parallelum; assembly: GCF_964188405.1. Taxonomy (NCBI): domain Eukaryota; kingdom Metazoa; phylum Chordata; class Actinopteri; order Myctophiformes; family Myctophidae; genus Protomyctophum; species Protomyctophum parallelum. The sequence goes on from NC_139710.1 coordinate 16,917,104, forward strand.
AGAAAGAAAGAAAGAAAGCTGTTGTATAGGAACATCTCATAATTTCGATTATTTCCAAATGTATTCAGAATCAGTCACATCACAGGTTTACAGAAGAAAAAAAGTGGGTGAAATCCGTTTTTTTGTCTATTGTTTTTGTTATTTCCATAGAAAAAAGAAAGGGAAGAAGGAGAAGAAGAATGATCTACATATTTACACATAGTACCTGAGGTAAGGGATGGGTGATCATACTGTAGATAGCAGCAGATGCTATACGTTATACTAAGAAAAAGTAAGAAAAAAAGACAAAAAACTAAAGTCTGCAAAAAAAAGTGTGCAAAAACAATGTCAGTGCAAAATGTCAGTGCGTGTCGAGCGCATAGCTCTCAATGAGCTGAGCATACACAGTATCATAAACAACAGACAAAAGCTGAAAACTGAATGTTTTCCCAGCAGAGACATGCACGCCGCTATCTCCAGCCCACATTGGACCATTGATTCACTGTTTCGACACGTGTCTGCAATTCTCGAATGATAGGTGTGAAAGGGAGACTTTCTAATACCAAGCTCGTTCTATTCTCACCTGTTTACTGCCAAACCCTAGCTATCCTCTTCACTAGCCCTGCTCATTTCAATAAGTTGCACTCTACTCGTGCAAATACACTATGCGCCTAATCGCGGCAAAGAGGATTAATCTGGTAATCATGCTGAACAATGTACTCTTTCATTGGTCCTTAATGAGTTAACCCCATCCTCCCGTGTCTTGCAGTCGTGCGGCCTCTGCGACCCCACACACACACACACACACACACACACACACACACACATTGGCTCAGCAAGCCGTTTGTCAATTGTCTCCAGAGGACTCAGAGTGTGCCAGCAGCCAGCGAGTGGTAAAGTTTCATAAACACAGACACGCTTGGGGGTTGACGGCTTCCCTCTTACTCATTTCTGCTGCTGCTGACATGGCCAGACACATGCAGCTCTGCCAGGGTGGGGGGGGGGGAAGATGGGTGGGACAATAAATGCATGGATGGAGGGCGCGAAGGGCAATATATAGGTCTCAGAGGGCCATTTTTACAGTCTCCCCTCCGCCCTCTTCACTTTTCTTTTGCTCCTTATCGGCCTTACAAGCCACAGCAGCTGCCCCACGCGCATGAAATCCTCAAATCCACACTGGACAGGTAGTGCCACATGTGTGGAATTAAAAGCCTCTCAGAGACCCCAGTCTCTGGTTACCAGCTGCACGCGACAGCTGCCTGAAAAGGGATCTGGTTTCTGGTGGTTTTTGTACAGTTGGTGATAGACGTGCAGTAGAAAAAAGGCAGGAATTGTTAACCCCCCCCCCCCTCGACTCTCCCTGTGAGTCAAGGACAGTTTGACTGTCAGGGACAGGAGGGTTATCCAACCTCAACGCCCTCAATGACATGTTCTTTGGAGAAAAAGGTCCATGTCTAAAATGCACTTACATTACAGAGATGTGTTTATGTCTCCCAGCACAAGTATAAGTTCTGATTTTTGCAATTTATGTCCCAATTGAGCATAGTCTCTAGCTCTGCCCATCCCCATAATCTAATACCCATGCCAGTTTGGCAGTGCCCAGCCAGTAACCACGGTTACCCCGAACAAATATAATGCTACAGAAAGGAAAGATTTGTAGGATAAATCATAGGCTATAGGCCTGCAGTTTACAGTTGTACTGTAATTTGAATTAGCGTAATTTTGGGACAAGCCTGATCGAGTTTTGGCTTTCAGTCTCACAGCAGCGGAGGCCAAAGGCAATTCAGGAGGTTCAGAGTCGAGTCTACTGTCTCAAGTCTTCAGCTCTGTTACATGATCACTTACATGAAGTAGAACAAATAGGAGGATATGTCACACAATGTACAGTAAATTATAACCACATCCATATCTCTCTCCTGCAATCACACCCTAGATATAGAGAAACAGGAAGCTGTGAAATCAGCTGTGGCATTGCTATGGCATACAGCACTGCTTACCAAATGTTTTAATGTCAAGGACCCCCAAATGAATGTCTTTACCCGCCGGCCCCCATTAGAAATCACTGGCAAACAGTAGCCGAGGTGGGTAAGTCTGCCAATAACACACCAAACACAGTAACACTCTGTCTCTGTCACTCCCATCTGATATGAACACAATGCATACACACACACACACACACACACCCTCACACACACACACACACACACACACACACACACACACACACACACACACACACACACACACACACACACACACACACACACACACACACACACACACACACACACACACACACACACACACACACACACACACACAGGACTGTGAGTGCCTGGTCTTTTCTTCAAGAACAAGGAGACTCAGGATGCACGAAGAATAGTCTCTTGTCTGGACAGATTGCTGTGCTTATGAGATACGGTAAGCACACATGTTTCAATTGAGAGCGATGACGGCGGGCCGCGATGGTGGACGAGATTCACAGAGGCAGAACAGAGAGGTGTGTTGTGTGATGTGGAGCTCCAGGGTATACCTATCTCTCTGTTGTACAGCACCGCCGATCTCCTGTGTGATCACAGTCACAGATAGTGCCAGGGAATAATCACATCCAGCAAATATGATGTCACAATGTCATTCACTCAACGTTTTCCACTTCGTGGATCATATCTTCTCTTCTAAGACATATCGGAGAGAACCATACTTTTGTTCTGGGGAGGAACAGAGTGTTTGTCAGTGGAACTGTGCCTCGGAGAAGACATGTTGTAACGTAGAGTTTACACAGTGGCACTGTGCAGCAGACATACTGTACGTGCTCTAATAGCTGGGAATGTAATCTGAAGATCCACCGTCAGACATTCCCTGTGTGTGGGAAAGAAAACACAGCAACTGAACTTCTAATGCTCTTCATAAAGGAATGCATTTCATGACTGTGAATCATCTTCTATATCAGTTTGTCCTACAATGAGGTAATGTGCACAATGCACAAAGGGATGGTCTCCAAACGGCCAGTGCATGTCAGTGATATATTCACCTCAGAGGAATCTTGAAAATGAGTCTACTGCTGCGAGTTACGCACCTTTTGTTTAGTGGGTTGTTACGCACCTTCGTCTAGGGTGAAGGGATATAACATAATGTGCGAGGAGACAGGGTTGAAAAGAACTTTAGTTTATTTGTAGTAGCTCTTTTTTGTTCATTAGCAGAGACAAAGTTTACATTTCTTGTTCTGAGGTTCACAACTCTAATCTTGAAAATGTATAGAGAGTCTACTGCTGCGAGTTACGCACCTTTTGTTTAGTGGGTGCTAAATGCAAGGCTCATTTACACATGTCTAATGATACACATGTCTGGAGTTGTATCATGAATATCTGGTCTACAGACAAGGAGAGGCAGGGTGGGACAGAGACAGACAGAAAGAAAGCCAGCCAGACAGACAGACAGACAGATTGCCAAATATAAAGAGTGAGTCCTTTGTACATGTTGTGTGCACGTGTAGGTGCATGTGGTTGCATGACTATGTTTGTTACGCACATTTAGGCAGGTAAGTCCTGCCTGACTGACTGCTTCCAAAATAGGCTTGTGTAAAGCCAGATTTTTACTTGGTTGCACATTGTGTCTCGCACCGTAATTATAGCCGATCGATCTGCAAGCTCACAAGGCGTCACAGTGCGACGCATATATAGTGAGCTTAATATGTAGACAAGACAATGGCATGCTGTCACAGCATCGATTGTCCTGGATCATATCAGGCAGGTACTGTAACATTAAGCCTAAATATACCAAATGGCTTCTCTCGTCTTTGTCACATTGACAACTGGACCCCCCATACAGAAAACGCATTAAAACCCTGTTGCACCCTGATGTGTGTGTGTGTGTGTGTGTGTGTGTGTGTGTGTGTGTGTGTGTGTGTGTGTGTGTGTCTGTGTGTGTGTGTGTGTGCGCGCATGTCTGTCGCACACACATGCTCGCACATGTATGTGTTTGTGTTTGCCGGTGCGGTCCAGGGTATTATGGGACGATGGGGGGGATACAACACCATGTTGTTAGCATGGCTCTGTGTCTGGGCATGTCCTCTGAGAGAGCTGCAGGAGAATAGAAACCTGACCTGTCACATGGCAGCAGCACTGGACCACACGGCTCAGCTCACACTCACACACACACACACACACACACACACACACACACACACACTCACGTGAAGCTGTCGGAGAACATAATTTGCATGCACGCGCACATTGCATGTGTTTATGTGATCTGCATGTGTGTTCTGTAGTTCCTGTATGTGGGTGTTGATAGATTATTATTGTCTGTGTCATCTATCGGTTCAGCCACCCACGATCTCTTCATGACTCAGGCTGCTTCGGTGTTGAATGCTGCATCAGTGCCACAGTGGGAACCTGAAAAACAAAAACAAAACATCACACTTGTGTCACTCCTTTAAACAGTGTGTTATTGTGTCAAACGAAACCAGTCACAAGATGTATTTGGCCACATGACGTCACGTTGTCAATGTTTTATATTATATTCACACACACGCACGCACGCACGCACGCACGCACGCACGCACGCACGCACGCACGCACGCACACACACACACACACACACACACACACACACACACACACACACACACACACACACACACACACACACACACACACACACACACACACACACAGATTTCTTGATGCAATTGTGAAGATGAAGTAACCAATTACCAATAGAATTTAATTCATTGTGAGTTTTGGGACTCCAAACAGACTCAGAGCATGTCCTGGAAAAATAATATGGGTCAAAATAATCCATCTTAAAGCAAATGGGTTTCTTGAGATCCAGGCCAGCTAGTGCCCCAGTACTGTCAACAACAGAGAGAACCGGAGAAATGGATGGCACCTTCATGACCTTAATGCTTTCAGGTGGTCTTTTTATCCTTTCTTTTTCCTCCATTCACAAGATCAAGATCCATCAGTAAGGTCCATCTGTCGGTAAAGAAATACAAATACATTAGTTGGGTGAAAAAGTGCTGATATCTTGCCTCACAGGTTGTTCTTTCTTTCATGGAGCATCGCAGGTTCAGGCGGTTCTGGAAGGCAAAGAAATCAAAGGAATCAAGCCTGTCCAACGCTCATACACTCTCATCAGTGGTGGACTGTTTTTATTTATTTAATTTAATTTATAATGAAATACATGTTTTGAGTATCTGTACTTTACTCGAGTATTTGTATTTTTTGGATACAATAGTAGATTTTCACTCTACTTTTGACTATAGGTCTACCACAGATTTTGACTCCAATATATGAAGGGAAAAGGTACATACAGTAGGCCTATACTGTGCTGCTTGGTGAGTACTTACTTACTGTATGTAAACATATGAGTCGAAGAGGAGTGAACAATTAGACCAATTATTTGTTTACAAACATTGGGACTGGGCGCACGGGTGACTGTTTCATGTAATCAATTCCCAAGAGATCTCGGCTTGTGTTAGGACAAGAATCTATTCTACACTATAGCTGAATATAGGAGGGGCTAGCGCCCCTCAAAAAGTAATACTTGTATGGCTGACCCTGTGGTTTGAAATAGCCTGATCAGAATTTCAAGAACTGAGTTGAATTATCAGCATCAGCATTATCAGGCAGCAGTAGAAATCCCTGAAGGAGCCCTTCCGTGGAACAGTAGTGGATGAGTGTAGCTTTCAACGGTAAAGCCAGTACTGGCTGGCCTAATCGCCAAATTCACATGGCAATATTTCAGGCAAACAAATGCCTTAATTGTTCTTATGGACATACTTTTCAGCTATAAGGTCATCACCATTATTAATATTTTGAGAGTTTGAAAGGAGAATACATTTTAATTACAGCCTATGTTTATGAGTTAACAATGGCTTGACATAAAGAAAAACTCAATTGAGCATGAACGTACAGCTTCTGGTGTCAAGGCTGCAAGCATGGAAATATAGGCCTAATAGATAATCCTGCCAAAAAAAACAACATTACAGGGGATGACCATATACCATTGGATCATAATAACAGATCCCAAAGATGGAAGGATAAAGATGGTATTGGATGAAATTCCTGGACATAGAGGACATAACTGTACCATGGGGAAAGGGTTCGCACTAACTCAGACCACTGGTTATTATGGGTGGTAGAAAGAAAGGACTGATGAATATAGAAAGGGGATATGCTGGTGGGATGTTTGTTGAACGAGATTATTTTTGAATGGACACTTTATTTAGCTTTATTTTGTACTGCATCATTGTTTTTAATTAACACTCCAGTCCAGTTGGTGGCAGTGCACCTTAAATGGTTTGCCAACTTACAATAAACCCAATAGAAGAAGAAGTCATAGGCTGAAGCCATCTTTGGACTGAAGAACAGCTCAACACTTGTCCTAGCTAGAGGCGATAGCACTTATAGTAGCACAGCAGAACAGGTCAAGACAACACAGCAGAGCAGCAAACTACACAGCAAGCAGAATGAACAGCAGAATGAACAAGCAAGGATGTATAAAGCCTGCCTAATTAGGCATATTATGCATGTGACTGCTCACCTGTGCTAGGCCTACTTTGAGTTGAGTGCATGATGGACTAGCTGCTCAGGCCTGTACCTCTCACAGTGTTTCCATAAACACTAACAAGACAACAAAATAAAATAAAACAACTAAGCTATTGTAGGTCAGGTGTATGTGTTCACTATCCAGTGCAACTACAATTAGGCCATATGGACTGTCCAGCTTGGAGCTAATTGAAACCAGCAACTTTGCCGACCTGAAAGAATGGAAAATCAAGGTGACTGAATGTGCAACATCATCAACCATCATTTGGTGAGTCCGAATATTCTTTCTTTATTCGTTTATTTGGTCGGGACCATAGACTGTAAAAAATATGGACAAAGCGTTCTCCGGGTCTAACATGAACGTAAAATGAAGCCTGTTATTGTAAGACTGTAAGTCGCCATCTTTCTAGATCCGTTTTGGCCCAGCTGGCCATTGGCTGGCTCCGTTTTGGCCCAGCTGGCCATTGGCTTGCCCAGACAACGAGGCGGGACTTCCCCCCCTTCTTCTCCGTTGGTTTTTATTTTGACTCGAGTGGGAGGGGAATCCCAATCATAGACTGTAACGGTAGCCACGGAACGGAGCCCTCAGAACATACGCGACTTTATGGTCATTTTTTTTATTAATGGGACCATCATTTTCCAAAAAGAATATTATGACATTAGAAATGAGACTTTAAACTAGTGACTGGAAGAAGAAAGTATTTATGACTGTGTTTATTAAGGTAATACAGTCTAGGTGAAGTTTGGCCCAAATACATGGACCTCTATGGGGCTATGGGTTTTTCTGGGTCCAATGACAGCGCCATAACAGGCCATTATATGAACTTTCATTTCCTTAGTGGCTTCACAAAATGTCTGTCTGACTGCCCCCCTGGTCGGGACAGTGTATATTGATGAACATTACATTAAAAATGCAGTGTAAATATACCAGATTTAGCAAAACTTGCTAATTTCCATCTGCAGTCCCCAGACATCAAACATCAAACAATACAAACAGGACTGACATACAGGACATAGCATACAAATACCTAGTACATTTCAAACGTAATAAGACTAGTAAGAATAAGAAATAAGAAAAGATTAAACTATTATTAGGGTAGGTTTACTCTAATAATCTCTCTAACACAGCATACAAAATACCTAAAATAATCATGAATGTTTGCAGCTGGAATGGTTGCAATATGTTTATTTGAGGGGCGCTAGCCCCTCCTATGCCCAGCTTTCTGTGTCTGTGTTCCAACATTTCCATACGAAAACACATCACCGCACAGGGACCGCAGTTCTCTCTCCTTGCACATACAGTGGCCTGGGGGGGTCACCTGAGGTGGAGTTGTTGAGTCGCCAAGGGCAGGATGGAACGCAGTCTGCGTCTCATCAGGCTCTGGGCTGGCTGGGTGTGTTCCTATTCTCCGGTATGGATCTTTCTCGTCCTCTTTGGCCTTGGTAATGATCAGCTTTACAGTTTGAACAGTCTTTTCGGCTAAGCAGTTGCTCTCTGGGCAATGCGGGCTCGAAATGATGTGCTGGAAGCCTCATGACTCTGCAAACTGCTTGAATTCACGTGAGTTATAACATGGCCCAACACGTGCCTTCATCTTGTAAATGACAGCGGCTGTGGTGATAATGTTGTGCATCCGGCATTCTATTTCAAAGTACCTGCATATTATGATGATGTACTGTAGTTACTTAGTTACTTTACACCACTGTTAGCCAAGGAAGGGTACATTCCCCAAACAGAGGCCTACAAAGCAGACACGACTTTGTTGCTTTGTCCAAACGACTGTCCTCTGATTCAGAGTTAACAGGTCTATTCATACTTTCTGTGTCTGAACAGTTCTCCATCCGTTCATGGAACATATCGAGGAGACTAATTTGATCTATTTATATTGTATTTATTATTTATATCAGTACATTAAAGCGAACATGTATAGCAGACATGTCGGCTTCCTATGACTCATGTGTACCTGAAATGCTCCCGCTACAGTACTGTATGTTCGAGTACCTGTCTGTGAATGTACACAATCTGTTACATGCTGCCATTTCCTGTGGTTTGGCATGAGCAACATGGTTAAACAAGGACCTGCACAAATAAGGCCTAGGGCCCTATAGGCTTACACAGCTGAAATGATTTCTTCAAATGGAACACTTTTCATCTGATTCATGTAATATACTGCAGGTTGATTAAGTGTGTCTGTCTTTCTGAAGTCCGACATTTTATACCACTACCACCAAGTCTATATCATTTGTATACACAGAAAACCTCTGTAGAAAACCATTTCTATAGTCTCTGTATAGTCACTGTTGACCCCTATACTGTTGTACTTGTCTTGGGGAGGGTGTAGAATAGACAACCTGCACATTTTCTCTGATAGATGGAGTCAGTCGTCGGACACTTCTTTTCACCTGACAGTGGGTGAGTTTCATTGACAGGGCGGAATATGTGCGGAGGAACCCAACACATTTCCTTTAAATTCATTTTATACATTACATTAACTGCTTGAGTTGTGGAGATATGGAGGAGCAAAAATGAGATGGGGAGAGAAGAGAGTTAGCAGTGTTGTGCAGGCCTTGTTCTGGGAACAAACTCGTGTTGTGTGGACTTCATTTCTCATTCACAGGGGGTCACTTACTCCTCCTACCCCCTGCAAATATACATCACAGTGCACGCGGCCTGCTCTTGGGACAGTACTCCCCAACAGCCTCGGAGGCGGCCTGGATCTAGTCTAGTGTGTCTATTGACGTAGAATGGGGTCATAGCTGAGCATAGTTTTACACTGCCCCACTTAATTTCAAGGCCTTTCTACCAGCTGATTATCCAGAGGATACAGGCAGGCCCTCTGTGAGGCCCATGAAGGGACATTAATGTGGAAACACTGCAGGGGGGTTGAGTGTGATAAACTCCACACACAATGTGACATATCCATTAGCAGGCGTGCACACAACACTGGCACGTGCATACAAACAAACACACACACACACACACACACACACACACACACACACACACACACACACACACACACACACACACACACACACAAAGGAGGTCTGCCTCTGCTCTCCAGTGGGTGTGTTCTTTCTGCAGATGTGTGATTGCACTGTGTGTTTGATGTCTTCTGTTGCCTTTTGTTGCATCAGCACAAGGCTCTCTTTGTGTGCGGTTGGTTCTGTGCGTGGCTGCTATAGCAGCAGCACAGTCTGGACTGCACGGTCAGCGGTGTCCCTGCAGAGCCGTGTAATCTGGGCCACACGAGGAGATTACCGTAGGTGAGATCTAACCTGGTTTGCTGTTATATCTCCTTCTCAGGGGAGATAAAGCCTGGAAAAGAGCTACTGCTGACAGGGTCTATAATGTACAGCACACGTTGTCCAGCCTTCCTGTACTGTACTTCCGGTTAGAGTTATGAGGAGATACAAATTGTCCAGCCTAGTAGAAATCAGGATGCATCTCATTGACAGTTGACACCCACCACTTTGTGTGTGTGTGTGTGTGTGTGTGTGTGTGTGTGTGTGTGTGTGTGTGTGTGTGTGTGTGTGTGTGTGTGTGTGTGTGTGTGTGTGTGTGTGTGTGTGTGTGTGTGTGTGTGTGTGTGTGTGTGTGTGTGTGTGTGTGTGTGTGTGTGTGTTCTCTCCAGCCTTCCGGGTATATGGTTACGAGGTAGTACAACTTAGTTTTAACATCAGTTAGTGTGTGTGCGTATGTGCGTGGGCTGGGCCACATTATCCCAAGTCATATTTGAGACTCATCATTTAAAGTTATGAATGCTGATGTCGGTCTGTCAGTCGGTCGTTCCATCCAACACGTTGGTTATCCAAATAAGATCATTTGATATCTCAAAAAGTACTGGCTGGATTGCCAATGGATTTGCTGTGCAACTTCATGCTTTTCGGAGGATATCCTCTACTGATTTTAGTTTCCCCATGGACGTTTCTCTAGTAGTGCTGCTACTCTTACGGTAAACAAGACATTTCACAATCGAATGGGTTAATTGCCATAAAATATGTGGCAATTTCAAAGGGGAACATAGAACCTTACAAAACCTGAAACCTTCCAGAATCCTGTGAAGCAATTGTGTGTTTCAGGGAAATTGTTATCAAATATTTATATGTTCTCTAAATATGCTTGAATGGGGCTATTCACTGCACCGCTCCTGTTTAATAAGTTGCGAGAGTCAAAACACATTACTCTTGTGGTCAACACTGTGGTTTCTTGTGGGGATTAAATCTTTCTTTTATTTTCCAAAGTGAGCAAATATTCCAAATCTACACTATTGATTTCTCACCTTAAATGTTCTCAGAAGTAAATTACAAAATAACAGTTATAGTATGGGACAAATTTGCCTTGGCCTTTGTTGTTAATGGCAGTTTTGTGTTGCTCGTGCATCTGATTGCATGTTAGATGGATAGCTTTATTGATCCCGTGGGGGAATTTCAGTCGCCCAGAGGTAGCACAGCAGTTAAGAGTTTCAGGAACAGAGTAAGCCAAGGAAACTACTGTCGTATACAGCAATGAGGTTGTCACCTCAGGTTGACCAATGCAGTGCAACAAAGTAAGAAGTGTATCCCAAACAAATCCAGGACCCATGAAATATGTTACGGTATGGCACGGTACATGTCACTTAATTCCTGTAGCCATAAAGTGCCATTGCTGTATGTGCACATAAATACTCCCCGAAGGATGGTCCCTATAACCATTTGATTGACCCCAAAACCTTTCTTAAGTTCTAGCATCATCTCAGGCCACTTTTGTATTTTTAGTGCACTCATCAACAACATCTCCTGACATCATAGCCTGCATTGGACATATCCCGATAACAAAAACAGAGCAATGCTCTCAGATACACATGTTTACATACTGACGCACACACACACACACACTGTACAAGTGCATGGGATCAGTGGCCTCTGAAAATCCCCTGGGGATGTTTGTCACAGCAGGACTCACAGCTGACCGCTCCCCCCTGAGGACTTACGTAGCCCGTGTGTGACTGACTGTGTGTGTGTGTATGTGTGCTTTTTTAAGAGTGTGAAAGAAAGAGAGATATTGCATGTGTCTACAATACATGCATACTGTACGTATCCATTTCTGCATGTTTGCTTTGCAAGTTACACAAATGAGCAGATACTACTGTACTTTAGCTTTGAGAGTGTACATGGACCCACTCTTCAGAGTTAAATTAACGCTCATGATTTTGAAGTGTCTATACATGTTTGCAGCGAATGTGTTTGTGTGAGCTTTGTTGATGGAGGTTCTGAGCTTACATAGATTCAGGGCTGTATTCCAAGCAGGAGAGGCCTCTCTCTCCCCTTTGTCTTTTCTGTGAATTCGGATTTGGCACATGTTTAACAACAGATGTTAGGACGGGCTTCCAAGCCCTCTGCTGCTTTCACAGTGTTCGTAATTGTATTTTTGCTGCCCTCTCACCTTTTAAAGCGCCTCCCCTGTCCAATCTCCCATCTCTACCTCTTCCCTCCATGTTATTATTATTCTACTTAATCACTTAAGCCCTACAGTATATACTTAGTCATACAACAAATATTGTTCTCAGGCCTTCAGTGAAGATGATGTGTTCTCCCTCTCTCCTTCTACTCTCACCGTACTTTACCCATATAACCACTTTCTGCACCTCTCTACCGGGCTCTTACCTGCTTTGTCTTCCTCACCCTTCATCCAGTCTCTTCTCAGGTATATGATGATAATACCGGGGGGATAAACTCATGATTCTTTAATCTATCTGACATTGAGGGATTACAGTGAATGGACACACACACACACACACACACACACACACACACACACACACACACACACACACACACACACACACGCGCGTCACACTTTGAAGGGAAGCCGCCGTTTGTAAATAACCATACGGCAATAACAGATGATGCCACAGTAAACATCCTAAGTCGGAACAATAGGATTGCTCTTTGTCTCTGCAGTTTACTGTAAGGGCTGTTTTTCTAACCCCTGGCTACCACCACGCAACATCTGCCCCAGATGGAGCATTTCACTTGCCAGAACTGGCATTAATGAGGACTATGATATTAGCGGAACGAATCACACTGTACGGGAGAGATGGCCTCCTCGCCTCGGCCTACTGCCTGCTTTTCTTTTGTCTTCCAGAGTCTCTGGGGCTGTATGGAGTAGAACCCTGACTGCAGTGGTCCATTGTATTTCAGATTGTAATCTCCCCTTAAATTGCAACTGAGAAGAACGGACACTGAGGATTAGTTTGTGTTCGCCATGCGTGTCAACGACAAACACATGGGAACTGAGTTGAACTACTTAACCACAAATTAATAAAAACTAAAAAAGGCGATCACAAGCTCAACATGTCACGGTGCAAGGCGTCGTGAGGTTGTAGATTGGCAAATTTCTAAAAGATTTAAAGTAGAAACTTTGTCGTCATTTATTTTTTATTTTTTACAGTGATTAGAAAATATTGTTTTATCAGGATCATGATATTGATCTTCTATCATTATCTCTGATTTACACAGCCCAGGGTAGGCAACCCAGCCTGGCAGAGTTAATGCGCTCTGCAGAGCTGAGATTCCAAATTTGCATGGTGGCCTAACAGCTTGGCCACATTAGAGTTGAAAATGCAAAAAATTGAAATCTCAAAACGGCTATAGATTCCATTGAAGTATATATACTCCACCTTCCTGAAAAGCTGATCTGATGGGATTTTTGGGTGGTGGTTTGATGTTCAACGGCAGGTTTTCCTGAAAAGCTGATCTGACGGGGGTTTTGGGTCGGTTTGATGTTCAACAGCAGGTTCTCTCAACATCACACACTTGTGTCTGCAGCTGCTACAGTTAGCATTTAGTATGCCACGAAAGAGAAGGCCTCATGGGGATTCCCTTGGGGCGTGGGCGTGTGTGTGTGTGTGTGTGTGTGTGTGTGTGTGTGTGTGTGTGTGTGTGTGTGTGTGTGTGTGTGTGTGTGTGTGTGTGTGTGTGTGTGTGTGTGTGTGTGTGTGTGTCCGTGTCCGTGTCCGTGTCCGTGTCCTTGCACATCGTGCGTGTGCATGCTGAAATGAATGGAATCAAAGGAATGTGATCCTGACGTCTGCATTGTGGAGTTTAGCATAACATTCCTGCAGAGACTCCTCCATAATCAAAAGGCTTGAGGGGGAGACACGAGGACTGTACTGTCTATATACGACTCCTATTAACAAAGTTATAACAAGCAAAGCATTCTCAACCACCAAAAGGCTTAAAAAGAAATTATGTAATCACATTGAGATTCTACAGTGTACAGTGGCAGCTGTGTAAAATGACCCCTTTTACTAGATAGATTTGCAAGGCAGAAGCCATGATGATGCGTGCGTGCGTGCGTGATCAATAATGCAGGAGAGTAGAAGCAAGGACTAGCAATTTCAAAGAAGGGAGGACTGGCAATTTCACCATTTACGACTCGCATAAATCACAGTTTACAGTAACTCCCTCAGTCAGTCAAATGCTAATCTCTCGGGACAGATTAAGAGCTCCGCAGCTGAATCCGTCAGCAACTCCCGTTACTTACAACGTGTGCTTTGTTGTTGGTAGAATGGCATAGACGCCTTCACAGACGACGTCACACTGATAAGCAACAGCATGCGCGTGCATACCTGCCTCTCATAATAGTCTAGTAGCCAGCCCATAGAGCCCCATTGTGAACCCGGACATGTTGAGTACCCCAACGTTTTATGTTATAAATGTTTAGTATGGGTCCCCAGCATGTAGAAACTGCCGGATGCTAACTTGCATATCTTGGGCAATTTCCACAATTGGCATAATCTGTGACTATACCATTAACAACCTATAGAAGGCAAAATATTCAAAATTTCATCATGCTTTATGTAGCATGTGTTTTCATGGTGCTGAATCCATTCCAAGCATTAGTTTTGCAAAAAAACACTCATTGGGCTAAAAACGGCCATGCCCACTTGCCCAATTGTGCTGACATCATCACATTTGTGATGACGGCAATGGCCGTTTTAATATAATATGCACTCGCGTGTAAAAAATGCACCATCAAACTTTCAGATGCTGTTTTTCTCCCAGTGTGGAGGAAGAATTTGGATTTTATTGTGATCTCTCTTCCTTGAAATATATAATCCTTGTCAGCTAGGTCAGGAGATAACAGGGGTGCATGGCCAAAAAGGTTTGGGAACCACGAACCACTGATCTATAGGAATGAATACAAAGACGCACAACCGGAAGAGGAGGGCTGAAGGAGAGTGAACATACACACACGCCCCAGGGAGCTGAAAGAAATTGGTTCTGTAGAGATAGTGTTGTGAATTTAATAGCAAACAGTGAGCTAAGTTTACTTTCATACTTTATCGTACAATGATGTCACAGTCACACAGTGAAAATAGCCGATCTACAAGCTCACAATGCTTATACAATACAATTGTAGTCTTTCCAAAAAGTTATATAGTATTTAAAAATCACACCTGTGTGAAGTGAGGGGCGCTCTTATCATCCTCTCATACTGGCCAATCAGAATGCCTGTCGCCTGTGATTGGTTAGATGATATGCATATTATGCGTTTTGTTTGCTTTCCTGGGCGGAGGCGGTCCGACAATGCTGTCGCCTCGTCGCCGTAATTCAGCGTCAGTGCCAGTCAATGCATGGTCACTAAGTTATTAGGCAAATTATAGTAGTTTAAAATGAAATACTCGTAAATTCATCACACAGACACACACTCACATACAGTAATGCAGACGTTTATTAAAAATATATTTTTTCCATATTTACATGACGGTAAAATTACGATATTAGTATTATGACGGTATTCGGTATTATTTATATACTCTGCGATATTACCGATATTGATTTCAAATATTGCGGTAAACGGTAAAATCGGTATATTGCCCAAGCCTATATGCATATGTATGTTTACATATGATGTAAATGTTCCCTGCCATGTCAATGGCGTTTAATCTTGAGACGTGTGCATGGGGACAAGATTTAGCCGACATTTGACCTGAATTTCCGTTTCATTGCCAATGGCAAATTTTGAGACGTGTCGGGACAAAAGCTGTATATAGGAGGGGCTAGCGCCCCTCAAAAATCACACCCATGTGAAGTGAGGGGCGCTCTTATCATCGTACATCATCATACATCATCTCATTCCGGCCAATCACAATTTGCGTCCTCACCTTCGTCGTCAATGTTTGTTACGCAATGTTTGTGTATACACTGACGTGAAATTGTCCATTCATTGTCAATGGGAATTTTATGTTTGTGTAGGACAAAGTTTATGGACACACTAAAAGCTGGACATAGCGACCCTCAAAAAAATCACACCCATGTGAAGTGAGGGGCCGTACATCAGCCTAGACATCAGCCAATCAAAGTAATCGATTCCATGCTCTTAATGGACTGACAGACAGACAGACAGACAGACATAATCACAAAGATGTGCATAATAGGAGCTCAAAAACTCAAAAACAAACAAACAAACAAACAAAACAGGCCTTTTTCTGCTCAGCCTTTCAGATCGGACCCGGTCCCTCAGTCCTTCCAATGTCATTCTTTTCAAAAGTTTGGCTTATACTGATGACACCATATAGAGCGTCGCAGTCCGGAAAAGAAATCCCCGTTCATTTTCCTCATAGACTTTTCAGAAAGTATTTATTTAAAGACGTTTACGCCGCGGACAAAGCCAACTCTTTTCGTGACAAATCATGACTATAAACACAATGTTTTGGGCCAAACAAAGAATTAGAAAGTAGAAAAAAATAACGCTTTTTTTGTTGTTTTACTTCTTTGTAATTATTTGTTTGGTCAAAATATTGTGTGTGTTGTCTGTTGATTCGAGTTGGCTTCGTACAACGCTTAAAAGGTCTTGAAGCCGTCAGGCTGGCTGGGTGCATGCAGGGGCTCCAGCTCCTGGACTTGGAAACTCTCATCTGCCTGCACCGTCCTCCACTCTCTCTCTTTAAGTTGCTGAGAAAATATACGTCAATACTTTTTTAAATGTCTATGGGAAAAATGCATTGGGATTCATTTCCTGGGCCTGGCGTCGTCATGAAAGGGGGCGGGACTGCAACGCTCTATATGGGCATAAAAGAGCCGACAGATACAGACAAGGACTGACAGATACAGAGTTCTATATGGGCACCGAACTCTAAATGTTTATAAATCATGTGGGCATATTATTTTTTCAGTTATGCAAACGCCAACCAGGGGATAAATATGATCATTTGTAGTGGACATCATCTCACTTCTACCCCCCTCTCACTCAGGAGTCTTGAAGCAACAGCTTCATTTTACTTCTCCCTTTCCTATCTCGTCGTTCACACACGCTTCCTGCGTTTATCTGGGCGGTTTCCTGGGGGTTGAAGAGGTGTCGTTTACATTGTCGGTTTACTCTGACCTGAGCGTCTGCTGTAAACCTTGTGGCTTTAAACACAAACGTAATGAGACTATAGCTGCGATCCTAATAAAAGTAGCTACTTCACACCTGTGTGAAGTGAGGGACACTCTTATCATCGTACATCATGGAAATGTACAAATAGCCAATTTGCTCGTCCACATATGACTATGACAAATTCTCCATTCATTGTCAATGTGTAGGACGAAAACAGCCGATTTGCTTGTAAATTCCACACAAACATTAAATGCCATTGTCAATGGCATTTAATGTTTGTGTTCGGACAACAATCTACACTATAGCTGAATATAGAATATAGAATAATAACAGCATTGGGGGTAATCACACGATACACATGACATAAGTCGTCTAATTACTGGGCCAACACGATAATGGAGGGGCTAGCAGCCTGTCTGGAGTGTTGATTTAGCACCTGCTTGAGAATTCATTAGTGGTTGTTGCTCTCAGCCTCTTTAGCCTGGCATCCCTATTTTCATTATAGGCCAAATTATTATAAGAGCATTGAACTTGCAGAACGGCCATTTTTAAAATAATGTTGAATTCTTGAAAAAAAAAAAGTTTTTCAAATAGGTCTTAAGTGGTTATAGTTTAACCAGTTTTACTAACTAACCAGAGAGGTTGTTCTGTGTGGCACAGGCTTTTAAATGGCCCTTTCTTTTCTTTGTAAGCATAATATTCAAGCCAGTTTTTGATAGCTAAACCAAAGCATCTGGTGGTTGGGACATTTTCCACTGCTAAAACAAAGACCACCTTCATAGGATCCTGAAAAATTACACACACACACACACACACACACACACACACACACACACACACACACACACACACACACACACACACACACACACACACACACACACACACACACACACACACACAGTAAATTCTGTCCAGTGGTAGGGGGGATTAAACTGTTCCAGCAGGTGGTTATCGCTTTTGTTTTGACCCTTGACTTGCCCATTGCGTCGGGGTTGCTCAAAATGGTCCTGATAATGACCCATCAATCAAAGTAAATGAGGAAGTGGTTCAACTGCACCATGCTTATCACACACAACACCCTGGACCCTGGAGTGGGAGCATGTGCACCGTCTTTCCTCAATTCCCCTGTGTTCATGTTTGTGTGTGTATGTGTGTCGGTGTGTATAATTGTGCCTACATAAAGGTGTACTGTGCAAATGTATCCAAATGGAGCCTCTGGGATGCATTTGGATACATGCACTCTAGAGTTAAATTAACACTTTTAATGTGTAAGCACAAACTTTGGTGGGTGTAAACGGTTCCAGGTTCGATTCCCGGCTCCTCCTAGAGTCGAAGTGTCCTTGAGCAATTGACACTGAACCCCTAACTGCTCCCGATGAGCAGGTTGGTGAATGTGAAGTAATTTGTAATATATATGGAGAAAACGCACAAGAATAACATATCCATCCAAAGATTTCTAATAAGGTGCATGAGCGTAGCAGCTGGTATGTGTTCCTAGACATAGTCAGTGCATGTGCATGAAGATTAATGTGCATAGTGTCGGCAAGTGTCAAGTTCAACCGTATTCTCAAA
Organism: Protomyctophum parallelum; assembly: GCF_964188405.1. Lineage (NCBI taxonomy): Eukaryota > Metazoa > Chordata > Actinopteri > Myctophiformes > Myctophidae > Protomyctophum > Protomyctophum parallelum. Next base: position 16,935,575 of record NC_139710.1, read on the forward strand.
GGTTGCGTTACTGGTATATAATCCACAGGTGGGTCCATGAGGAAAGCATGGATGGCTCTCATACACAAAGACATAGCCTGCAGATGCACACTGCACAGCCATGTGCTGCTTGACACACTTATCTGATTCTACATAACATATGGCAGTGTGCACATTGCTTCCAGGAATAATGCAATTCCCAGAAACACTTTCTGATCAGCAATAAAGGCTCAATGTTATCATGGCTGCACCTAAGCATAATATTGACATGTTATCTTATACTGTTCATAAACAATAATGCCGTTGCCAGCACACATAATTACAGTTGTTTGATTGATTTGATGAGATAACACAACAATTATGCAGATAGTTGAATTATAGCCCACGCCCCACGGCAAAAGCAAGAGCAACAACCTGAGCGTGTAATGATTACTCTGGCCGTTTTCAGCGTGTATTTTCATCACTGTTTACGAGTAGATGAGATTTATTCTGATTCCGTCGCACTTTAAATAGCCATTGCTGTGCAGCTGCAGAGTTTCCCTACAAAGCGGCTAATGACAACCTTTGTTCTTCAAAACGGCTCACTGTCTGCCCCCTCCTTGCTCTTGTTTGCCGTGCAGGCAGGTTCAGACCCTCAGGCAGCTCGACGCCAGCATATGGGAGGCACAGGGAGAGCACTTGCACACGAAAAAAGAAGAGAGGGACAGAAAGAATGGGATGAAAAGATTGCCGGTATTGTAGACAGCACATGGAGGGGAAGAAAAAAGAAAGACGAGAGAAGAAAAAAGGCAACGGACAAGAAGATATGAGATAAAAAGAAAGAAGAAAGAAAGAAAGGCAAAGAGAATGTTTGATGTGGTTTTGACAACTTGGTAGTGCTGAGGACATTGCACCCTGTGAACCCTTGTTAATAAGCTACTGCTTGAGAATCATTTTCCCAAGGATTGTGATATGGTATGTTAGGGGTCAGCCTAACAGTTACTCCCTCAGGGTTCGTGTTATTGGTTAGTGTAAAATCCTCAGTGTTTGTTTACATTACACATTTATTTTACACATCCAGAGGAAAACCTTTTAAATCATGATGCTTACAAAGTGTGAAGAGAACTAAAGAAGTGCGCTCCTCGCCAGGTCGGGTTGTCCATCCAATGCTGTGTCCATCGCAGGGTGCAGCCGTCCCGACATGAGGAAGCTGCTGGGGAAATAGTTTGTACAACAGAATGTGCAATTGTTTGTGGCGTCCCCTTTGGGCAGAAGTGAAAGCGGTTTTGGAGGAAGAGGCCGCTCAACATGTGCTTCAATTTGGATACGATTGGATAGTTCATGATGTATATCGTGTTTTTGTAAGAAACAGGCTCCAGTGTTCCGCCCACAATTTTGTGAAGGCAATTACAAATGGTATGGACTATGGAGTATCAAAGCCCTGTTTGATGTTAATTGTCACATAACTCACGAGACCATTTGTAGGGGACCTAGTACTTACAGACCCCTGGGGGACTTCGGACAATAAAGTACATAGGCTTTATGTTTACGTGGCTAATAGAGTAATTTACAATGCACGCACAAACACACCTTCTAAAGACGCCATAGAGCTGTTCTATCTGCGGACAGAAAGACAATTGTAACATCTGGATGGCACTAATCACACTGTGGGCGTCACCAGAAAATCCCTGTGGACACACTTACACACCCCGGAATCCCTTCAGAAAATATGCTTTAATGAGCAATAATGCTGTCACAATAGCAGCCCCACCTTCTGCATGCATGCTAATCCTTGTGTGTGTGTGTGTGTGTGTGTGTGTGTAAGCTGAATGCCCATATGCTGGCTCCTTTGAACTCATTAATCAAGGATTGGTATATAGAATAACAAGAAGAAGAGAGAGAAAAAAAACATACAGGATTGAGTAGGATTATTTAATCGTGCTTGGTGGTAAAAAGTATTAATTTAGTATCTCTTCAAAGAACCATGTCTGTGTAAGGTCAGATGGATCACAAGTGGTATTGTTAGAGCCATAAGCTGGAGACAAAGGGATGGAGTGCAGGAGCTGAGTTTGCATGTCACGGGCAGGGCAGAAAAAGAGTGTGTGTGTTTGTGTGTGTAGGGGGGGGGGTACAGGCAACTGAAAGACCAATAGGAAAAGAGGGTTTGGTCTGGTTCAGTGGGGTTGTGAGGCAGAATGAGGTGGATATTGCACCCCGACTGCAGCACGATGTGCGATACATGCATGTTGCACAGCGATGAATAGTTTCACAAACATCCCCTCCTTTTTTCTACTGAAATGCGTTTATTTTATGCGTTATTTATGCACGGAAAAAAATTGGTGTGTTGTGGACATAACATTGGTGTGTTGTAGACATGCAATTATGGCAATGCTATTTACACTAGATTGCTGTTATATTTACATTGCATTTGATTTATAACTTATAAATTCCAAATCATATTGAACAAATCTATTAAAGTCTATCAAATCTTTGTGAAAGTGAATTCATTAAAAGTTAAAAGGTTTGAGAATCACGGATGTAGAGCACACATGGGCATGCAACATAGGACCCAATGGTTGAATCTGTCCTCAGAGGACAGCAAACTGACCACCAGATATAAAACAAAGTCTACATGTTGTAATATAAAAGTATTGTGTTATGCAGCAAGCACCCAGGCCTTTAAACAAAAATATATATAATTTACACTCCCTTTAATGAACGACCAGTAAACGGTTCCAGTCAAGATACATATCACTGATTATGGTTGCGAAAATCATTACGAAACGTAATCTCACATATTCTCTTCTCATCTCAATCCTTCGATTCTGTCATGAATCATTTTCTTCTCAAGAGCTTTGGTATAACTTTATTGCTTCCTTGTCATAACCTACTGTCAATTCAGCCCCTAAGACATGAGACGTACAGGATAATGTGTTGTTGTAGACTGTAGAGCATCCGCGTCTGGAGACATTTGATGACTTGTTTTCAGTGAAGAGATGGAAGAGAGACAGTGGGCTCCAATTTCGTCGCCGCCATTACCCGAGACGTGGCCCGCAATTCAGCTGCTGCCCGAAAATTAGTTTGGTATAGCGGCGTGCGCCTGCATGAGATGTCCTTGAAGTAAGGCAGCGTCATCTCTCCTTATTCTCCTATACGCATCTCTTTGTAATTTATAATCAGCAGAGTGCCTGCATGCCACTTCCTTGTGTCCATTGTGTTTATAATTGTATAGTCAAAGATGTTATTTGGTTTGTGCCATGGGCATTGTGCGGCGTGCGCGATTCCACGCATTTGTTCGTTCAGTTTAATCCAATTGACCGACCTTTCCTTTTCGCTTGATACCGTTTCATAGAGACGGCCTACACGCACGATCTATATACCAAATTTTCTTCATTTTGTTGAGGAAATGCAGAGCCAGATCACTCATAGCATCTCTGAGGATAGAATTCTGGATGAGCAGGACATGTGCAGCATTTTGTACATAACAGGCCACTCCTGAAAACTTTGGAAGGCAATCTTAGCCAATCAGTGTAGAATCTGAGAAATCAAACCGACTCGTCTTGATCACATGACTACAGAGATCATGTATACTGATTTGCATGAGATTTGGATGAAATCTGTGCGACTAATATAAATGTGTTTTGCAGAAATTGCACACACACACACACACACACACGTACGGAGTGCTATAAACATACTCTCTCCCCATGCCTTCGGCCTGCTGGAGACAATAATAGAGAAAATATATCATAAATGAATACTGAAACATTTATTATTTGTTATACGTTATAATATTGGCATATTTGATCATTAAAAACCCAATCACATATACATACAGTACATCACACACACAAACGTATACTACATCTTTGCTGCTTTTTGAGTTAATACAGTGATACCAAGAAAAGAAAAAGAGTTATGGAAATCTGCACAGACCCTCTCACAGGCCCTTGGGAACCATGCCAAAAACATGCAGGCACACAGAACCGTATACCATGAAGCTAATCACCCTGTAAATTACAGACATGGAGAGATTATCATTCAGATCAAGTTATACCCTGAGCAGTTGAATCGGTCTCTATGTGTTGTTGTCGGTTGGGCTATTTTTAGAGAGGTTTTCCACCATGCTGAAAGCCTCCCAAAAGAATTCCAACCTCATGTCGTAGGTAGACTTTCTGGTGAACCAAAGGTCAGGTGTAGATTGTTTCCGAGTCCCTTTCTGCCTAGTCATTATGACGCTAGCTTCCACGTCACCAACAATAATGGTCCTCAGTCTCCCCGTGCGTCTAACTCCTATAATCTCAGCTATGGTGAGGGAAACTTAGCTCGGTAATAACAACAGTCTACCCTATTGTTTATTTCCCTGGCTTTCTATTTTTAGCACGCCATGTCTTTTTCAGTAGTCATTGTGACAGAAATAGATTTTGCAATTCACATAGTATTTATTGTGTTTTCAGCAGCAGGCTATGACGGAATGGAATAAGGCTGACTGAAAGTACTTTGTAAATACATGCACCTCTTGCCAAGATAGCTACAGTAACGACAGTTCATATCGTTTGTTTTGGACTCAGAGTAAGCACAATAACACTTACCTTCAGGTGCATGGTGTACCTTATAATAATACGTTTGTCTGTACTGAGGTGAAAACAAGTTGTCTTTTCATTACTGGGTATTCAGTAATGTAGTGCAACTCTACTTACTGTTCAGTGGTTAACTATGCATCTATCCTGGCTGTATGTTATATAACATTACATATCACATTATTATTTAACATTACTAATAATATTAAGTAGCATTTTTCAGATGTAAGGCAGAACTAAATAGCCATACTGCTACAATAATGTAATTTCCCCTACATAACTGCATGTACTTGCACCTTCTGAAAGCATTTGTAGACCACAAAAGTGGGCAATTGCATAGCAGTAATTATCTTCACCAGCCACGCCGGATGGCCGAAGGCCGGAGAATGAGATTAACCTGTGTTTTGCCCCTGTCTGTCCGTCTGTCCATCCATCCGTCTGTGTGTGTGTGTGTGCGCGCGCGTGTGTGTCTGTGGACAGTTAATCTCCGGCACCCCTGGACAGATCAGAGTGAACTAGAAAAAGTGCCCTTCTGGGCACAGGTCTCCACCAGGAGGATAGGAGTGTGTGTGATGTTTGGCAAAATGTTTAGGAGTAATATAAACATGTTTTTTTGTTTGTTTGTTTTTTGCAAAAAATTTCTTCATTTTGTTGAGGAATTGCAGAGCCAGATCACTTATAGCATCTCTGAGGATAGAATTCTGGATGAGCAGGACATGTGCAGCATTTTGTACAACACGGGCCACTCCTGAAAACGTCAGTGTAGATTCTGAGAAATCCAACAGACTCGTCTTGATCACATGACTACAGAGATCATGTGTACCGATTTGGGTGAGATTTGGATGAAATCTGTGCAACTAACATAAACAATGTGTTTTGCAGAAATCGGCCTCATGGTGGCGCTATAACCAGCAGATGTGGAGGGATGCAAAGAAAATGTTTTTCCATGGCCTCTAGGGAGTGCGCACATAAGTTTTATACAGATCGATGCAGTTATAGGTAAAAACAGGAATTTCCCTGTTATAGCGCCACTGTGAGCCTGATTTGGAAAATAAATTGTGGCATGTCGTCCTCGGCCTAGTGGAAATGTGCGTGTATCATTTCACGGAAATTGCACACTGTTTTTGTGATTTGTGGCATTTTGTTCGAAACGGACCATTCATGTGAGCTTTGGAAGCCAATCTTAGCCAATCAGGGTGGAAGATGGGAAATGAGGTTCGTCGTTGGCATCCAGGGAGTGTGTGTGCAAAGTTTGGCATGGATCGGGCCAACGGTGCTGGAGATTAGCTGATAACGGACGGGCGGAAGGATGGACACACACACAACACACACAGACGAGTGCAAAACATACTCTCTCCCCATGCCTTCGGCCTGGTGGAGACAATAATGGGTGTGCCCTGATCTCACCTAGGCTAGATATACCTCCTAAAAGTGTAACCAGAAGTACAGGAAGGCTGGACAACATGTACTGTACTTCTTGTACTTCTGGTTAGACACTTAGACACCGGTTAGTTCTTCAGGCATTACCTCCTCGACATGGAGATGAAACTGGTTACAAATTGATCTCACCTATACACAAAGTTCATTGTACACAAATTGCATGCAGGGTGCTTTAGCTCTCTCTTGCTCTCACTCTGCCTCTCTCTGACTTTCTGGCTGTAGTTTGTGTTAGGGTACAGAATAAGACTTTCTGTCTGTAGTTTGTGTTAGGGTACAGAATAAGGCTTTCTGTCTGTAGTTTGTGTTAGGGTACAGAATAAGGCTTTCTGTCTGTAGTTTGTGTTAGGGTACAGAATAAGACTTTCTGGCTGTAGTTTGTGTTAGGGTACAGAATAAGGCTTTCTGTCTGTAGTTTGTGTTAGGGTACAGAATAAGGCTTTCTGTCTGTAGTTTGTGTTAGGGTACAGAATAAGGCTTTCTGTCTGTAGTTTGTGTTAGGGTACAGAATAAGGCTTTCTGTCTGTAGTTTGTGTTAGGGTACAGAATAAGACTTTCTGGCTGTAGTTTGTGTTAGGGAGGGTACACAATAAGGCTTTCTGGCTGTAGTTTGTGTTAGGGTACAGAATAAGGCTAAGCAGAGGCAGATCTCTAGGTTATATAAGGAAACAGCTGATTATTATGTATTTACAAATACTAGAGTCCATTTTAGAGCTGGCCATATTCGGAGCGGCTCATGTTGCAACATGATTTCCCCTGATAATAACACAGCTTAGTTTGTTTTCCTCCCTCAGCCTGTTTAATGTTTAAAAATCACAATAAATACGCATGCACGTGTGTATGCATGCATGTGTGTGTGTGTGTGTGTGTGTGTGTGTGTGTGTGTGTACGCATAGGTACGGATGCACGCACTGATGCACACAAAAAAACAGGTTTAAGGGTCTGTATAAGACACAGTGGTTATGGATCTATCTATGTATTCATTTACAAAACAATGATATTGTTCACACCAAAGGACAACCCACATGCAGTTTTACTTTTCTTTTTCTATTTTTGAATACTGACAGAACCTTCTATACAAATGCACAATACTGAACCTAAAAGAAAAACCTACATGGTTCTGCGCATCCCCTCTGCAGCTCTGTGCAGCTGCTGTGGCGTGCCTTTGAACTGCCTCAAAAGACAATTCATCAACTAAAGGCCCCTTCTCTCGTCTCTAATTACTGTCTCTGTATTACAGGGCAGAGTCAGAATTCTAAGTATTTTACATCGTTGCATTTACTTTGCAAGGGTTAGAATTGCAGAATCGGAGCACATTTGGAACTGGAAGTTCTTCGTTCTGGCCACTCTAACTCAAAAGCTTTCTTGAACCCTCATTTAGCCCAGCTAATTGACTGAGAACATGCTCTTATTTATTATCGTGCTAGGGGTGTGTTGTGGATAGGGAGTGTTGCAGGAGAGGGAAGGATTACACATGCACCAGTTTCAACTGACCTTCTGGCAATGGGCCTGCAGAGCGTTGAGCGCTTTCTTTTTCTTTTTTTAAAGCTCTCTCTGTAATAGCATACCTCACTTAAGAGAAAGAGGATACTGTTTGTTTCTCAGAAGTTTGCTACAGGCACTTTCTAGGTAGAGGTAGATGCATGCTGCCCTGCTATATGGTAGCCAATGTTCACATGCAGGAAAGTTTTAATGCCCCCCATTTTATTGAATACCGATGCACAGTTTTTAAATTAACGCAAAGAACTGTCCCCCTCTTGACAAAAATATGAACGATTCCAATCTGAAAGCTTCTGTATGTAATTCATAGTCATTAGTTAACCATTATAGTTAGCCAGTGCCTTCAGATGTAAAGTGTAAATCATCTTTTCAAAATGTTTTATCTTTAAGAATGTTTCTTACAGAACATGATCTTTGAGCCCCCAGGAGTCTAAACGTGGTCCTGTACATTTGTACATTTTGTACAATTTTGCAGACCTTTTCCCTATTTTTGCGAATGTTTTTTTTTTTTTTTTTTTTTAAGATATTTTTTTGCGGCTTACGCCTTTTTATTGATTTTTGAAGGGACAGACAGTAGGCTGACAGGAAACGGGAGAGAGATGGGGGGATGACATGCAGTAAAGGCTGTGTCGGGTCCGGGAGTCGAACCCGCGGCACACTGCGACTGGATCACCAGTCCGGTGCCCAGACCGTTACGCTACGGCCTGGGCCATTTTTGCGAATGTTTGCATCAACTTTAAATTGTAGCCCCCGAACAAGCTCAAAGTGTTAGGAGTTCAACATCTCACTGACAGTGACATGACTGTAATTTGCTCTCTGAACTTCTAGTTAGAGAGTTTGATTCTGTCTGACTGTACTGTACATACAACGTACAAGGCGATTTATCAAAGCGGTACAACGGATCAAATACTATACATTTCCTCATTTACAAGACGACCTGTCAAAACACACACAGACACTCTTCAAAAGGCAAAAGTGAAAACCATAAAAGAGTTTGGGGGGAAAAACAAAACATTGGTGCCTTTAGTCTATATCGTCCTGAAATGCAATATGCATCCTTGGGCTGTTTTAACTGTGACTCCCGGGGGCTCTCCGGAGAAAGACAAAAGCATTCCAACATCCCAGACTTCAATGGGCTGTTTTTTCCAACCTTTCTCCATTTTTGTCCCACCACGGACACAAAAGAAGGCGATATAGGTTAAGATTCTGGGCCATCACATAACAACCACGCTGCATGTGGCTGTTCGACTGACCTCCTTTTCATCGCTCTGGCACCGGGTCTAGATTTGATATACAGTACTAGATGGATGTGACCCATATCTGTAGATACACAAGAAGTGTGGAACGTGTCACCTGAAATAGACGGCGACGGAAAGGAGAAGCCGGTGTTGATGAAAATACGGAAAATGCAGAACAATGCATCATGTTCATATGCATCCGGAGTGTGAAACATGAAGGTGCATGACATTATAATCATAGCTTCTATAATGCTCACATTGAGAGATCGAACGGCTTGAAATAGAGGTCAGGGTCTATACCCATAATGTATCTGGTTCTGAAGTGAAAATGAATGAAGGCAAGTGAATGGGAAGACGCAGTTAGTGCAATCCGACGAGGACTACAAGGATGACTGCACATGCACATGCTTGTGCTAGCTCCCATGTTGTGCACACCGAGGGTGCACTCACAACTGCACTTTCCCTTCACGGTTTTGAAGTGCTGATTGCAGGATGTTTGGATGAGAAACCGGTAGTGTGCAGATTGTGCGAGTGTGTGTATTTTTTGTTTGTTTTGTGTGTGTATTAGTAACTCTCCCCAGGGAAAGGGAACGCACAGCTCCAGGATCAATACCATCAAACACACAGGACATCAGACAATATCAACCAATAGATACGTGAGACAGTTGCCATTAAGTCTTCACCAAATGACTTTGTCAAAAATAACCAATGTTCCCTCCTCAATTTGGATGCTGCAGCTCAAGTGGTTAAACCCTATACTGTTGTTGTCTATACTGTATACTAGGGCTGCTAGTATTTCCCTCTATATCAAATCTCTTTACCTAAAACTGCTGATTTACAAGCTTTGTGACACACTGTGAGCTTGCAGCTCGTCTATAATTTGCTGAGTGTTCGCCCTCCCGAGGATAGAGACGTTCATGCATGCCTATTATTCTGCACTTTCAGTTCACTTTACACTCAACAACACAGAGCAGGTGGAGAGGGGTCCTTATCTGCCCTTCTGTTTGTGTCTGAGAGTCTTTGAGTCACCTACGGTAACAGGGGAGACATGAGGCCAGTAGACCTCTCAGCAGGACAAATCTTTCTGCAACGATTCACAGTTGCTGCAGGGCGCGAAATAACGTGTTTGCTGGGGTGAGTCAGCGCCAGCAGCGTGTGTGTGTGTGTGTGTGTGTCTGGCATGTGCTCAGTCTGCAGTTGGGCCCCCGTGTGTCCTCCTCCTGAGTTCACAGAGGAGCAGGTGTGTCTACGAACAACGAAGTTGTAAAACCACCCTTTGATAGGCTGCACTGGCCTCAGTCCAAAATACCTCACAGTCGGGCATGAGACGCACAGCCAGGCCAGCCAGCCCAGTACAGCCTGTTCCACGTGCTGATCTGTGATCTGCCTGTGCTCTCGCCATGCAAGCAAGCTCAGCTAGCTTGTGCACTATATAGTATGTCATGCACGCACATGCGCAACTTGGACATGGAGTATAATGACGGTATAGTAAGTAAGGTATTAAAAACACACACACACACACAGACAGACAGACAGACTCCATGAGCATTTTTTTTGATAATGTTAATCATGACAGCCATATGCCGCATTCCAGTTTTCAGTAATGTTGCAGGATGAGATTCTGACATTTACCTGGCTGGATGTAGCCAGAGAGATGTTTTCTAATGGAGCTTGTGTCACTTGGGCTCTTCAGATTAGCTGAGCGTGAGCCTATACACGGCAGAGGACAGGTCAAATGTAGGCCAGAGAGAGTTCTACGTGAAGTGTATGGCAGTAACAGAAATATCCCCTAAGACGTCGCTGTGTTGTTGTCCTGGTACTTTTCCTGGACGTTTGCCAGATGGATTTAGATTATGATCAGACTTGATTGAAGACGTTTATTTCCAGACTCCTAGTGCTCTTTCTAAATGGGTAATTCCGTCTATTTTTAGTGATGTTCCAATTTCCTGGTTTCTATCTCGAGCGCGAGTTTCTAAATCGAGAAATAGTCTAAGTCTGGATGTGTGCTGCACTATAATTAGCTCAATCCCGGACTTGCCGCTGACTCATGTTATTGTGGTTATTTACAGTAGCAGGGAACAAGGCAAGAATGAGAGTACATCATCCGTTTTCATATTATGTCAGTAATGTCAATAATAGACCTCAGTTATGATTGTTGTTCTCTTCTGGTGAGTTATGCATCTGTGAATGGAGAACATATCCTTCTTGGTTATGCAACTGTCGTAGACACCATTATAGCTGCATTCTGTCTTGAAGGTCTCATGGCAATACTACACTACCCTATGTACCTGTCTACCTGAGTCAAATATCAGGTCTGAGGTGTGTCAGTTTACTCTATGACTATCTGTCTGCATCTCTTCCTTTCTGAGGGCTGAAGGCAGGGTTTCTGTTGCAAAATCTAGTACATGTTTTAATGCAGTGTCTGTGTGACTATCTAACTATAGTCTCTCACTTTGCCTTGCATTCTAGGAGACAGGGCGTTCTCCTGAGTATCTGTTTGGGTGGAGACCCGTTTGAGTCAAACAGACAAAGGCACATACAGTAGGAATGAGGAGTGGGTGAAATTATGTATTAAATAGGGCTACAACTAACAATCATTCTTAAAATGGATTAATCGGATTATGGCTCTTATTTAGCTATTACCTTTAACAAAAAAAGGTTTAGGTTGTTTTAGGAATGTTTTAAATATCAAAGATGAATAGCAGGCTGATTAGGCTACTACTCATGTCATGTAAGACAAAAACACGTCTAAAACAAAAGAAAACTTCTTCTGCCTGCACACATTTCATTTTAATAAGACATTTGCCAGGCCGAACTGTAACATTACTGTTTTAAACTCAAATATGTCATGAAAATATTCAAGACATATTTTTTGTTCTTGATTCTATAGTCCTGCACACCTGTATTTATGTAGTTGTCTTGGGTTTATCTGTGTGCATATCTGGTCAAGAGTGGATACAGACACGGGGCTCTATTTTGAGGATGCTAATTATTAACGCCGGCACTAAACTCTAAACGCCCCTGGATTATTCAGAGGTGTGTCCTTTAAGAACAGGTTGCACCCGTGGTAGCCACATTACTTAGTGGCAGGGATCAGAAGATTAATTGATTTATGAAAATTTGCCAGACGAGTGAGGACACTTCTGGAACAAGATGGGGATGCATACAAGTGGATAAATATTACTGTATGAGTCGGAAAAGGTTTTGCGTCTTGGAGGGCCGGGTCTTTATCATAATACGTTGAGATTTAACAAGGGATCAGTACTCAGTACTTCAACTTTTAATTTAAGCCTTAATCTATGATGATGATACCGTCTGCCCCCTTTCTGTGGTAATAGCAGGGTGATGAAGCCCCTTTTTAATTTGTTGTCTGTTCAACAGCCGGTCTGGGTAGGCAGCAGTCACAAGTGTAGATGAGTGTGAATGCAGTGGTGGGTGGGTGTTAACTGCCTGTCTGATGTGTGTGTGGTGTGTGCATGTATGAGTCTGTTTGTCAGTGTGTGCATAGGCATGTGTAGTGTGCAACAGTTAATCAGACTAATTGAATAAAATACATTTTACATCATACATACATCATTCAGTCAGCGAAGCCTCAACCATGCACTGAAACACAACATCTGTACATCATTCAGTCACCGAAGCCTCAACCATGCACTGAAACACAACATCTGTACATCATTCAGTCAGCGAAGCCTCAACCATGCACTGAAACACAACATCTGTACATCATTCAGTCAGCGAAGCCTCAACCATGCACTGAAACACAACATCTGTACATCATTCAGTCACAGAAGCCTCAACCATGCACTGAAACACAACACATGTCACATGACGATGTGCAGGGAAGCACACGCACACAGATGCAATCACTTAGGTGCACAGTAAACAGGAATTCTTTGAATAATAAACAAAGTCCAGGTGAAAACCATGGAATTAGAATGCAGCTGCTCTAATTTGTGGTGTAAACCCTCTCAGATGTGTGCCTGGAGACAGTGCCGGGATAGACATGCAGAGGCCGTTCTGCTGCAGATTACATTTGCAAATCCAGAAAGACACAAGTAGTTACATTTTCAAATCCTGCACCAACACAGGCAAACGGCATGGTTATAAACACTGACTGAGAAAATATACAGCATGCAACTCAAAAGCCAAAGATGGTACTACAGTATACTGTTAAAGATGAACTAAGCGTCAGTGTCAGTGATGACATGGCCTACCTACAGCCTTCTAGGCATTGCAGGGCAAAGTGCTAACTGTGCTAACCTTCTCAGTATCTTTTTATTGTTCTCTTCTCTATGAATGTCCTGAATAAATAGTTATTGCTTCGGAAGCTATAGTGTGTGGTATTGGTAATGTAATGTTTTTATTGGCCGGCACAGGACTGGTGTGCATTATTGTGCTTCTTTGAACTCTGCAATTAAACCTTATACCATTTTATCATTTTACCTTATATCATTTTATAATTTTTAGGGACTTTCTCCAATAAAAATCAGGATACAGTTTTCAAGATTTTTTTCCTTTCTTTTCAAGATGTGCTTAGAATAAAGATGTTGCAACATTGCAGGCAAATAAATGATTGTATTTGAGCTTCCTCTTGTTAAAGAAAGAAAGAAAGAAAGAAAGAGAAAAAACAAATTAATACCTACTTGTCCTAGGTTCCATCCTGGAGGCAAATCTTTCCGGTGATAAAATGGCCACCAACGTAATAAAAAAGTCAACCAAAGAACAAGATTCCTATACAGGAACTCCTCACTGGTCAACAAAAACACCTTGAAGACCCTAACTGTAACAGGGGCCCTCATACAAGGTTTCTTCGACTATGCATGCACCTCTTGGTACCACAGCACCTAAGGCCCTTAAAACAAGGCTCCAGACTTCCCAAAACAAACTGGTCAGGCTACTACTTGGTCTCACTCCCCGAACCCACCTCACCCCTGCCCACTTTGACAAGCTGGCTTAGGGTTGACGACAGAGTACAGCATCTTGCAATGGGTCTGGTCCACAAGATTCGATACGCTACCAAGATACCCATGTACCTGTATAAATACTTAATGTCAACGAAGTCCACACCCACAACATCAGATGGAGTTCAACAAACTATGTGCAACCCAGATTCGGCACAAACAAGGGACTAAATTAATTTCGCTCCTATGCCACCAAAATGTGGAACGCCCTACCAACAGCCATTAAGACAAATCCCTTGACTCCTTCAAAACTACTCTCAAAGGGCACACGGCTGTGGAATCCCCACCCACCCCTTTTCCCGTTCACTGTATATGTTTTTTTCCCCCTTTTTACCTCCTATGATGATTTCCTGTTTTTGATTATATAGAAGTGTATATTCGTACGTCTCTAAATGTTTTGATGAATTGAAAATGGTGGGCCCTATTGTAAACAAGTGCAATGCTTTATGGTGTCGTCCACACACAGTTAACAGTTTTTGTATTGAGTTGTACTTGAAATGTACTGTAATTCTGCAAACTGTCAATAAATACTTCAATCAAAACCTACAATTAACTATCACCCTGCAGGGATTTTCTGCAGGGAAGAATAGCAAGTATACTAATGTGGTTTTAATCCTGATTCTGTACAATGCAACAGCATCGTCTGTTGACCTGTTTTATCTGTAGGCAATTTGTAGTTAGACAGTGAATTGGTTATATGAGCTTTGACCAGCCATTCGGAAGTAATTAATGACTGGTGTTAAGTGCAAGAGAGCGGTAGTCATTCAGACAAAGAGAGCGTTTGTTTTTGGGACAATGGTGGTCTTTTTCACACATGCATGGACAAACGGACTGGGGCAGCGAAAGGTTATAAATGTTGGTGAATGCTTTACGATTAGCAAGCTTTCAGGAAGCAGGATGAGAGAGAAGAGGAGACGGACACGGAAATGGAGAGTGTCATTTTATCTTTTATCTCTGATATGGATGCACATTTTCAGAGTAATCTTGAAAAAGGATACAATCCCCTTCTGTTTTCCTTCTGTCTTCCTATTGCTGCATGATGCTTCTTTCTTATGACGGATGGTGGAGATGAAGGAGATCTGTTAATAGGATTGATTCAGTAAGCCTTTCCACCTGCTGCAGTATTCTGTGCAAAGAGGAGCTTAATTGCACCGAAAAAACTCCGATCTACAATCTCATAACGCTTCACACTGCAACACATTGTGAGCTTGTAGATCTGCTATTTTCTGTGCGAGGCACGGCACGCAAACCAAGTATAAAACTCTGACTTTGTCTTCAGACAACAGCAGTTTCTTCTCAAAGCTCCATTTCATTAGCTTCAGCAGCTGACACTGCAATGCTGCAGTCATGGTTGGGGGATGAGGGGGCAGATGGAACAGTGAGTGTAGTGGAGAGGATTGGTCCTGTGTGTGATGCATGTGTCAGAGAGGGAGAGATTTGAGAATAAAAGGGAAAAAACATTTTGCTGTTTTTCTGCACACTCATACTATGTGGGTGGTGGATGGGGGAGTGGGCCTGTCAGTGGTCAGCCACAGCAGGGGCCACCTGTAAGCTGCAGCATGTTTGTGTGAATGTGTGGTGTGAGTGGAGGGACTGCCCCCTGGGGCACTCTGCCTGCATGCCTACCTGCCCAGTGCCCACTGTGAGTGGAGGGACTGCCCCCTGGGGCACTCTGCCTGCATGCCTACCTGCCCAGTGCCCACTGCCTGTGTGAGAACTACATGTGAAGCAGGGAGAGGAAAGTACGACGTGCAGACATGCAGCCACAAACCGTCTGGTAGAAACACTTGTGTGTGTAGGGAGGGTCGAGTTCCTCCCTACACACACGTTACGCACACACACACACACACACACGCACGGAACACACACACGGAACAAGTTTCCCCCGTATTACTGTAAGACTATTTGTTCAGACTGTATACAGCTGGACAGATCACAGCCACCACATTAAAGACATTCTGGTAAATAGCCTGTGTGCATGTGTGACAAACAGGCCAGCGTCAAAATCCCCTTTGAAACACCTGTGCACCAAACAAACAAGTGGGCGCTTGGCCCCAGCTAGCTTTCTCTCTCTCTCTCTGGTGGTGGTTCTCATTAGCAGGAATGACAACAAAGGGAACGCCCCCCAATTACTACCACATACTTGGAGCATTATGGTTTGTGATAAAATGCTGAAAACAAAAAATAAACATTGGTGAAACACTGGACATGCAAACTGGAAACCAGGAATTGGCCTTTGAATGTTAACATAACCGAATGGCAGGACAATAAGTGACAATAATGATGAGTATGACCTGTCATGGTCTCTTCTTAAGTGCTAGGGGCATACATGCAATGCTAATATGGGGTGCGTAGTGTTGGTCCGACATCCCAATATTCCGCCATTACTAAGTAACCCTACCTAACTCTACCACACGCAGAAGCCACGGGTGAGAGACCGATTCACGCTACTATTTTAGAGCCGAAACTAAGTTGTTTCTGGAAAGGTCCTAGAGCCGAATGTAGTTGGGCTCTATAAAAGTCAAAGCATACTCCCTCACAGCTAGCGCCGAACTCACTTGTAAATATTGGAGGTCCTTGACATGAATATGTTTTGTGGCCGGTAAATGAGCATCATACCGCGGATACATATCTGACTGACACTTGCTGGGCGGTGAGCCCTCCTAATCCAGCGAGGTGTGTGTGTGTGTGTGTGTGTGTGTGTGTGTGTGTGTGTGTGTGTGTGTGTGTGTGGGGCGCAGGGATGATTGAAGAAGGAAATGCCGCTGTAGTGATGATGATTTCGGCTCGTCGTAAAGTTTCAGTGGCGCGCCGACTTTAGGACATGAACCTCGAATGACGTTTTTAAAATAACAGTATGCACCGACCCTTAACCGGCCACATATGTCGGACCAACGGACGTACAAGATTAATTAATGAATTAATTCTGGCGGTTAATGTGTTTATGCACATGTACATTTATGCGCACAATATGCATTTTTATCATGGGGCACAGTTATTCTTTTAACGATATTGACATGTGGTTAGAACGTGCGAATGGGGGAAGGGAATCGATCTCACGTGAGTGTGTTGGTGTTGGAGATGCAAACAAAGGTGCCTCTTCTGTGAATTTGGCTCATTTCTGTGCCTTGAGAGCTTGTAAAACAAATATTTGGACAGGACATCTCGCTTTAATTTTCCATGCTGCAGGTCCCTTAGACAATAGTTTTGCACTAGGACAGAAAACAATATAGCACTTTAATACGATCCACCTCACAACCTCGGTGCCTCCAAATATCCATATGTGTACTTCAAACAATTTGAGTGCTTAGCACTAGTGACTGCACCTTTCAACACCAATGGATGGTGGTCCACACTAATGAGTGGGACGGAACAACATGCTAAACATCTATGTAAGAACTGAAAGGTAAATCAACAACATTGGACTTTACTTTTTAGAGGGGATATACAAAAAGATACACAGGGAATGGGGAAAGAGGGCTGAGCTGAGGGAAGGAAGAATCAGCAGATCTATGGAAGGATTAACATGAAAACTTAGCTGCCACAGTCAGACATGAACTAACAGGTGTTTACCATGCTTATGTACGTTTTCATTTTTTATACATGATTTCCATAGGCTCATGTAAATCTATTATTATTTTATTGAAGTTTGCACATAAGACAGGACAGACAACAGATACATGACAACAATTACAGAACAGATACAGGACAAAACAACACCAGTACTCAACATTCACGTATAAAATATAAAAGTCTGAAATACTCATGTAAATCTAGACAATGCATGACAATGTGAACGCATAGTGCTAAATTGCCAATAATAAGCCCAAGAAGTTATACTTCATCAGTGCGCGAGCATTTAGCTCACATCGCATTGTGAGATAGCAGATGAGTTCTTGTCGGCATTGTCGGGCATTAGACGAGGCTCCACTAGGCCGTGAGGGCAGCGGCAGCAACAACATCCTCGGCCATGTACAATAGGGAGAAGTGACAGTGCAACGGCCCCCTCTCCGGTTCTCCGGCAGGCGTCATCTCCTCTACGGCCAGCCGGATAACCCCACGAGACAAAAGAGTTTCCTGTCAGTCAGATAATCATCAGACATCACAATCACTTCCTCTCTTCCTCCAGTCTGGCAGCCGATATGTCAGCCAGACTCATGCACACTGACTGCATGAAGCAGAGGTCCGAAATAGCTGCAGACACTGATCTGTGGTCAGTGTGTGCTGTTTTTTGAGGGTCATGGGGGGGTACTTTCATTGAAAGTGTGCTAACTTCCAACCTGAGTGGTGTTAGGCTGGTCAGAGGTGGAAGGTCATTTCACTCCATTAGAGAGGTCAAGCCTATGATAATCTGCACCTCTGACACTGCCACAGGACAGACACCAATTGGTGGCCATGATTTGTGGAATAGATTGCTTCTTGCTGGGCAATGTGGGCCATGGCCTGTATGGATGAACTAACATAAAAGTGCTGGAGATTGCATTTTAAACAAGTGATCCTTGATTAGTCCTTCATGAAGTTTACAAAAAATTAGGCCTTAGGAGGCCCTGGTTTGTAGCGAGTATGACCCGCATTATAATAACGGAATAATATCTGATTACATGATACTAAGCAGCGGGGAAAAGAGCCTGGATAGGCCCTGCTGCACTTCAGTTTTAAGTGCCTGCATAAAAGTATTGCACAGAAAATCTAATATTAGCATAAATGCACATACTCTATGTATTTGCTGAAGCATTATAGCTGAAAATGATTATGTCAATTATGTCAATAAATACAAAAGAGTATGTGCATGAGTTAGCCCAGCGACTCCATGCAGCCTGCAGTGCAGCAGATGTGTATGCATAGCCCCCTACACGTCTGGATGTGTGTGTAGAGAGAGAGAGAGATAGAGATAGAGAGAGGGGTGAGTTGAGGTGAGGTGATCTTAGTTGAGCTAAGAGAAGATTTCTGTGAAAGTGAAACCGGGTCAGTGCATCGGGGGATTCCTCTCTGCTGCAGGAAACTCGCTTTCCGCTCGGCAGTCGGCACAACAACAAGGCATCATGGGCACCACGGCTGTGTGGTCGACTCTCTTTATTCCACCTCTGTCAAAACAGTGGAACTGAATCCAACATGCAAACTAGAAACTAGAAACTCATGGCCTGCATTTGCAAATCCCATTTTGAGTACAGCTTGCTTCATGTATTGAAGGCTGCTGGATAACACAGCTCATTGCAACAGAAAGGGCCCTAGTAGGCTACTCGCTGTACTAATGCTATGGCACACACACCCCCACATTTATGCAATCTGACACACGAAGTTACTATCCACACATGCACACCTACTGTATGCCCACCAGTGCCACCGCCCGCATAGAGAGGGGTTGAAAGGTTGTTCGTGCTATCCCCAGAGAGAAAAGGCTATGAGTCACAGACCCCATCTGATGTGAGGTTCTCTCCCTGTCCCTCTTCTACACCCCATGTGGTCACACAATGCACTTTACACACTCTGACTAACCATGCATGTCTCTCTGTCAAAGAAATATCATATAGCGGCTCCTAACTGTACCAATTGGGGTACAATTGCAGAGAGCATCTTCTCTGGCAAATGAATGGATTGACTTTTAAAACTCAAAGAAGAGATGGAAAGGTCTGCATGTTCTTTTCCCTCTGCGTACTATATACTGAACATAAAACAGAAAGTTTCTCACTTTCAAATCAGAAATTACTTGGCCTTGCAGCTGGGAATTATAAATTTCACGAATATTGTCTTCTTTGTAGAATTGATGATTGAAGAATGATGATTTAACACTATACTGTAGTTTCTTTGACATGGCTCATTCTGAAGGTACTTGTGTTTAGATTTATAGATGGTAAAAAGTGATCAATGGATTTACACTACTTGCTAATCGAGGTAGTTAAAATGTTCATAACGGCGTCTGCGAACGTTCTATGGTGTGACTGGTGGAATTAAGCGCCGTATCCGGCACTTCACAGATGGGGGGGACGAATCCGAACCGGCCCACATGCACGGGCGCGAAGCGCCCGTGCATGTGGGGCGATTCGCACGGGCGCGAAGCGCCCGTGCGGAAAAAAATCGGGTATTTGCGGTTATAAAGTCGTTATTTTCGGGTAAAAACGGGTCTGCACAGCAGAAATAGCCTAGTGCAAATCTTACCTTTTTGATGAGCCTGCCCGAGACATACACGGCTTTAACCAGCACTGGGTATAACATATAAACAACTTCCTGAATCCTATCCAAGTTCCCCCATAGAAATACATTGAAATCTCCACTATAGCAGAATCACACGCACTCGCACAACACTGACAGCGAGTCAGCGGCGGCCGCATGGTCCAAGTGCCTGCCCAATTTGAGGCTTTTTTATTCCCCGTGGCCGGCGGCCCAAAACGGTTCGCGGCCCCCCGTGGGCCGCTCCGCGGCCCACCGGGGACGTGTCCCCGGGGACCCCCGTGGTTCCTACGGCCCTGGGTGGAAAGTTTCAACAGACTGTTGTTTTGTCTACTTCAGACAGTCATGCACTCACTGTTGTGGACTGCCAAAGATCCAACTTCTCTCCAAGGGTCTATCCGTAATTCATACTCTTCAGAGTGCTAATTATCCAGGACTGTAATTTGTAGTCTGACTACATTTCCACAATCACTACCATTACCACCTTTATTATCCAGAATTTCAGCAGGAGATAGTAGCCTAATGCAATGTCGCTTCACAGGTCCAAGATAACCAGTTTACACGTGTTGTGATTAACAATAGCCGATGCTAAAAATTGAGGTTTATGTTTGAAAACTAAACACTAAAAAACTAAACGGATCATGCTTTATGAGAGAGGAAATTATTGGCTTATGACCTACATCACGTTCAGTGAAGATGCAGGACAGTGATCTGTCTGAAGTATGTCTATTTGAAAGCAGCTGGACAGGACACTTCACCGCGGCTCTTTATTTTGTAGTACCACACAACCACTTGAATCAGCCATCTTCGCAAACTTCGACTGAATGCAAGGTCGAATTAATCCCATTGTTGTCACGAATATGACGCCGTGACTCACCTTGAATCACCGCGATCAGTTGCAGCGTCTGCTCTCTTTATCGGCGCCAACGGCACCAAAATTTGAACCGCACAGTAACAATGTCAGCAAAACAAAAGCGAGTGAAACTTGTACACACCCACAACAATAGGGAATGTCAGTTGCAGAGTGTCACCGTGTTGCAGCAGTTGCCGTGGTGACTCAGGCGGCATTGTGCATCGGGAAGGCTCATGTTCAGCAGCGTGCGACCTCCTTGCAACACTGAAGGCCAAACTGGTCATCACTACACCCCCCCCCCCCCCCCTCTCTATCTCTCTCTCTATCTCATCTTGCTTTTCACTTCTGCACAGCTCTATTGTTTTGTTGTCTTTTCATCCCCCCCTCAGCCTGTGAGTCACTGCTTACTATAGGGAATGAATCATTGCTCTGGAGGTGAAGGTGTAATCGCTGATCCTTTCCCTGACTCCCCCCACCTCCTTCTCCCTCTGTGTGTGTGTGTGCGCGCATATACACAGTTGAACTTCTCAGTCTTAATTTATCCATTTGTAGCCTGGGATCAATAAAAAACTGGCGGCCTAAACCCATGGCCGGAATCTCCGGCGCCATGTAGTTTAAAATGTGGTTAGTTTGGTATAATCGTTTCTTTTGGTGTAATAATTAGGGATGTCCCGATCACGTTATTTTGCTCCCGATCCGATTCCTGATTTTGAGACATACCGCTACCGATCTTACCCGATCCGATCTTTATCATTTTATATAACACTTATATCTCAATAGCAAATATCCTAATGTATGTCACTCTAGTGTAGTCTGTTGAGTTGCCTTTCAATTATTGAAAGGCAAACACAAACACGATTTATCCGGATCACATCACGGCTCAGTTTTAAAATGGATACCATGCAGGCTTTCCTCCGCGGTGGAAAGCCTGGTGACGCAAGGTTAATCCAATTGTAATTCGTCTTGACAGCGTACAGATGTGACCAAATGGACCCTTTTAGGTCCATTTGGTCACATGTATGCTCTGACTCTGAGTTAAATGAACAGTGTGCTGTATTGAGGTAATAAGCGACCCCTATGATTCAGGCATGTGGGCTGTGAAACATGAGTAGTGGGCAGCAGCAGCAGCAGCAGCAGCGGGGTGTTAGAGCATCAGCATCATCAGCACTGTCATCCTGCTTCTAGTCATGTCCTCAAGAGAGGCACGCAGCAGCTGTAACCCCCCCCCCCCACACACACACACACACACACACATGCACGCACGCACGCACGCACATAGGTTTGTTACATTGTAGGGGCCGTATGTCCAGATATGCCTGTCTTATTTATTTGTTTTATTGTAGGCCTATATATTGTACGTCCTCTCTGGAAAGAGGAAGAGAGGGAGGCCAAAGAAGACATGGAGACAGAAGTCCTAAGTGAGATGGGTGTCAGGCTATCAGCTGGCATATGGAGCATAGAAGGGACCAGAGCAAATGGAGGGGAATCGTTGCCCAATGTTCCAATAGGAACAGGAACTAAGTCAAAGTCAGTAATATACTGCCCCAATGTTTCTTTCTGTGCCAATGATAAGGAATCATTTGGATTTCAGGCCAAATACACAGAGCATGTGACTTATCCATACCTTGTTGTCCCACAAATGACTGAGTGGAACTTCTAAATACAATATGTTAAATCCCAGTATTATACCTTAGAGGCAATAAGCGGTGTCTATCGGTGTGTCAGAGTCTTGTGCACTGGTACGAGCACTGTTTGCAACACCAGGCGTGCATAGAAAATCAGTAACACACACATAAATTGCTTTAACTCATTGCATTAGCTTGCTACTGATACTTTAGCTCCTTAAAAAATATATACTTTAGCTCCTTTCAGCCATGGTATGAATGTTGTGTGTTTTTGCTTGTTTAGACTGATGGAATTCTGACGTCACCATGCTAATTCAACGTGGGCTGCGCAGTGCTGTATGAAAGATCTTCAGTGCGTGCTTCTTTAAATGGTCCAGGAAATATTTGTCGTTGTAACCACCATTGAGCGGCAGCTTCTTTAGTTTCTTCTATGATTTCAACACAGATTTGTTGTTCACAATGTAGAGATATCGGCAAAGAAACAGGCTGCGTCCCCCTGGGTTTGAGTTTACTGCGTCTGTGCGTCCTGCTGATTATTTTGCGTCAGAGGTGCAGAATGCATAGTGTTCAACATCAATAAGCATGCGCCTTTTTATCACAATAGAGGGCACCTACTGGTGCCCTCTAAGTAAAGGGCAATATCTCCCCTGGCCAAGGGCGGATTCCGTCATGACTGAGTGGAGGATGTTTGGTTTCGCACACAGGAGATCCAGGTTTGAGAATGGATTGCAGCTTTAAGGTGGCTATATGGCTGGAGGTATCAGCCTTTCCCCAAAGCTGGCTATTCTGCACCTCAGTGTTCTGTCCCTGTGTCCAGGGGGGCAGCAGGTTAAGGTGGTGATTGAGTATGTGCGTGAGAGAGAGTTTGTTCTATTGAAATTGCAATGAGTACAATGACTTTATTGTTTAATTATGTGAATGGGGTGTGGTGAGACCAAATTATCCTGCCAGCAGTGTTGCACTAAATACTGTACAGATTAATATTTGGATATTGTTTAGACTGATGGTGGGTTTTTGGTTTATCTGTTCATCTGTGATCATAGTCTTGAGGCACTGTAACCCTGTTACCTTGCAAGTCGTTCTGAATAAATGCGTAGGCTATATTGTCATTGTGAGTTTGGCCTGGATATTAACGGGTAGCATGTTAAAGGAGACGGTGGAACAGAACAGAGTGTGCTGAATAAGTTTTCATTCATGGTTGTACATGGGTACATTCATTTCCTGTTTTTAAATGAGAAAAAATGAGAACGAGAGATCAAAGAAAAAAATAAATAAAAGAAAGAACAGGCAAACATTTTAATTAACCTTGCAATTCATACATTTTTAATAATAAATGGTATAGTAGGAGGTGCGGGCAGCATAGAGTCCTTTAAGCTCGCAGATGACTGATAGTCTTTGGTGGCTCGCTCCTTTTATGCACGTCTTTAATGTGCTGGTCGAAGCCGTCCATTGTCCTGTGGAGTAGGCATAGTGTTCACTTGGCACAGGGCAGGGTTAATGTGTCATTATGGGGCAGTAGACATAGTGTTCACTTGGCACAGGGCAGGGTTAATGTGTCATTATGGGGCAGGGCAGCTGTCTGCTAGTCCCTAATACAGCCCAGGGGACCAAGCACTAACCATACAAAAAGCTGCCGCTGACCCCTTGACCCCCTTGACCCCTTGAACACGCTACTGCTTGACCTCTCAGCTCACATTGACAATCTTCAGTGTGGTATAAATTACTAATACATGATCTCTCTAATTATGTCCATAGTTCTAGAGCTAATTTGACCATAACAATAACGCTTACCAATTTGTGCATCTTTGTGTAATTGATTTGCTCATGTCCAAAATGTTATGGCATAAAGGAGCTAGAGGTATCGGGATAAGAGATTAAATTGTGAAAGTGGAAATTTAATCTCCTGGGGGAGTGGGGAGATTCTTTTGCCAAATGTCCTTGCTTAGCAATGAAGTGTACCTGTTTTTTCTAATGTAATTCTGAAATGAGAGGGTTTATTGTGACTTTTTCAATGCAAGTGAGATGAGCTGGAGAGAGTGTGTGAAGTTTGCCCCTGGGTTTTAGTGCAGCAGTTGGGTATGTCTACTCTGAGAGTGAAAAGCAAACATGGCACTGTGGGTCAGGGCGTCAGGCACACATAGGCAAATCATTTAATTCTGACAGACCATCATGGGGACATTTTAGCTGTCTACCTGTCCTCGAGATATGTCGAGATATGAATAGGATGCATTGCGAGCTTGTAGATAGGCTATTTTAACTATTTTATTTATTTTGTATTATATATTTAGTAAAGGAATGGTTTTGGTCATACAAGGTTTCCACCTGACATATTGTTCTATATCAGTGTCAGTCAATTTGGTCATATTCCATGCAAATTAGCTACTATGACTGCCTATGAATTCCACAGGCCTGGGTATACAACCTGGCCTGGCGGGGTCTCATCATTGTAGCTAATTCAGCTTAATTTTCATATAGCACATACAAAACCTATATAATTGTATACAGCAAATACAGCTCTGTCATAGTATGTTCCAAAGAAATGACAAGAATGCTGCACACTCTGCGTAGTTAGCTATCAGTCAGAAAGACAGGAATGTCACAATGTTCTCTGACCTCAAACCTGATTTGTCAATGACACGCCTTATTGGAGAGACAACATGGTCTTTTAGTGAAGCTCTATTTTTGAACATAGTGCAATCCAGGCCCAGGGCCCAGATGGTAGCCTGGTTAATAAACCAGACCGAATCAGCCGTTGGCAAAAAAAGAATTGCCTGCCGGCGGATTACGGTCTGGAGAGGCTCAATTGTACGCCCATTTCCTACACCAGAGAAATGGGGCGGCCAATCGGGACACGGTATGCAATATGGGCGGGCTTTGGTACAGTGACTTTCAATGCTTGAGACCTTTGACTGACAGTAGCTCTGACCAATTGCGTCAAAGAGAAAATGTTTCAACCCGCCCCCCTGGAAATGAAATCCAAGCTGAGCCTCCCCAGACTAATATCCCGCGGTCCGTGTGATATTAGTCTGGTTTATTAACCAGGCTACCCTTGGCCATGGCCCCATGGCCCCTTCTCTTTTGGTGGCCATATTAACCACACCTTAACATTTTTCCGACCTTGTATAGAGCCCTGAGGGACCCCAATGGAAACTCTTATAGATCAACATGGCAATTTTATCTGTGTGGCGCAATTGTACAACAAAGTATATAGGGCTAATATAGGGCTTAAGTGATGTCATGGTAATGATCCAAGGAATTTATGTGAAAAATTGGAGCAGTTCTGCTCCGGCCTCCAGGGAGTGTGCGTTTCATGCCTATCCAGAGACCGATGGCGATTTGCCTCACTAATCCTACCCGCCTATGAGCACACATCCTGGGCATAGAAGCCACAGAAAAAAGCAGATCTACAAACACGGCACATGTGGCACATAATATGGTCTCATATTGATTCATGTATTAAGTAGGCTTATGAATTAACAGCATTGTGCAGTGTAGTATAAAGTATAAATTAAGCTTTACCTGGCTTAGTACTGAGGGTGAAAAATGCATTTCCTTTCAGGGTTGCAATCACTAATCAAGCTATTACAGTCTCTTGGTCACTTGAGAGTGTGGGATGGATGCACTGTGCTGGTAATATCTAGTCCTTACAATAATAGCTGGTGGGCGACTGAAATGGCTTGCTGTTTTCCCTGAAACAAAACCGGATGGTTATGAGGAATACGTGCACACATATGGCTTTCTAATAGCTCTTCATATCCTTTCCTCCTCTCCTTAGGAAATATAATTAGTTTGTGTGTGCGTGGGTGCATGTGCATGTGCGTGTGTGAATGCGTGCCTGCGTGTGTGAATGCGTGCATGCATAAATGTGTCTCCTGACTTGCACAGGGAAATTGGCTTGGGTCAAAGCAGATTCACAGTGTACTGTAGTTCTATTCTCATATTGCATTCTCTTCATTCCGGGCCAGGATGTTCTGAACTCTATATAATTTACCCCTCTCTCTTTCTCTATCTCTCTCTCTGGCTGGCTGTATGCAACTATGCATGCTTATGTGTCTGCAAGCATGGGAGTGCATACAGAACATGTGGACATGCATCTCCATGTGCACATACGTGTGTGAGAGTGCTTGCATATGGTTTCCCGCTACAAATCGTAGGCTGCGTGTAAACATAAAACTGAGCCCACCTATGTCAATTCTGGAATCGGTAAACACTTCCCACTCAGTGTGTGGAGGAGGGGGGAACATGTTTACCGAAGTGCAAGGTGCAGCAGTTTAGTGCAGGACCTTCATGTATCCCTTTTCTAAGCTAAAATGGTCCACATTAAGCCTACGTTATACTTAGTTCGTTGCGAGTGGGGGTCGTGCATCGAAAATAGCTGCATATCTATTCTACATGCCCACAACACGTCACAGAATACTGGATTTGAGCTTGTAGATCTGCTATTTTCGGTGTGCAACACCAGTGTGCAACTCACTATAAATCTAGCTTTGTTATTACATAAGTGCTATACTGTACATTGGTTAGAAAGAGCAAACAGTTGTGCTATGCATAATATTATGGCTGTTTTCCTCTCAAGAATCTCTTTGGGCAACACCACACCAGTTGGCTATAGAGCATAGCATATATAGGTGCCCTTGGCCTAGAGAACAAAGTATAGGACAACCCCACAATTCAACCCTGCTGGATTGAAGTTTGACACCAATGTTTGTTGTTACTGTAAGGCTGAATTCCTTTCACTGCAGGATGAATTGCCCATTGCATTCCTGGTCCGCATGCAATAGACAGGTGCTCTGTTCCCGGGCAGAATGTCTGTCTGTGCTATACGACTGAAGGTGAAATGAGAATACACTATCCTACTGTAGCCTTCTCTCTCCCTCTCTCATTAACAGTGATGTTTCCCATCCAGGCTGATTGTCCTCATATAGGCCCCACGACCTAAATCAGCATCGTGTCTGTCTGCCATAGGTTGACCTAGACTGCCCTGCTGAGCTTACACAGTAGCATGCTGGCTCTCTTGTAAATACTTTATGTAAGTCTGCTCCACTTTTTTTTAACCGTGGGCAAACTGGGCATAGAGATCCCTCCCCTGCTTCAACAAATGTTCTAGTCATTTACGGAAAACAGTCTTTTCATGGGTGGGCATCCCCAATTTGGCACTGTCCACAATAACAATATACAACTTAGTCCTGTGTGCAAATTAGGCTCTTATGAAACTATCAAAACAGCTTTCCACCCAGGGATAGTTTTAATAATCCCTCAGTAGAGTACAATGTTGATCTGGTACAAGACATGTTTTTATCCGGTGGGTTCTTTTCATTTAATGTTTTTGCTCCATGCTTTGCATTCCATCAGAGTCCCCAGAGGTGGCTTAGAGCAAGAAGGTCCAAACATAGAGACAAAGGATGATCCTCTCCTATCGCCCATGTGGTCAGCGCATGCCGGTGATGTCACCAACAGGCATTCCAGAGTTCCAGCGCTGGCCAGCAATGGCGCTACGCTCCGCAACATTCCACATTCCAAACCCATATGACCCTTGCCACAAGGTAGCGGGACACTGCTGGCTGACTGTAAAGGAAGCTATGCATGGAAGGAACACTGACTGCCGGAACACTCTGCTCTCAGAGTTATCCTTCATTGTCAGGTGACAACAAGACGGTTAGCGGCCCTGCTTTCCCTGCTGATTTATCATGTGCTGCAGAGGGTTTCATGAACACACTGCTTACTAATGCATGCAGATCCGCGGTCCCGTGTGGCATACATAGGCCTACATAAGCAACAACTTATTATGTTTATATGGTAAATAGGCTGCATTTATATAGCAATTCTTCTCGAAGTGCTTTATAATGTACTTCACATTCACCCACCGGAAACCATGCAAGGCACCAACTTGCTCACCGGGAGAAGTCAGGGGTTAGTCAGTGTCTTGCTCAAGGACACTTGGACACATGGAAAGGAGGACCCGGGAATCAAACCTGGCTGTAACCTTCAGATTCCAAGACAGACACTTTACATCCTGAGCCACCCCATATACTGTATGCAAGACATTTGTTGGAAATGCATATCCGTTTCAAATAAACATGTACAGTAAAGAGGTGGCAGTCATGGCAGCAAAGCAAATATTTGGCAATAAAGCAATATTTGTATCAGTAAAAGTGGTGGATAAAGAGAAAGGAGAAAGCTATTATACTGAAACTGTAGGTATAATTATACTCTCCAACAAATCAGACCTGGAAAAAGAACAACAAATAACAGAAAAGAAAGAAAATCCAGTGTGCAGATTTTCTGCTGTATTGCAGCAAGATCATAACGGCTCACATTTTCCTTGGTGTTTGCTGACCTCTGCTGGACAATATCATGTATTGCACTCGTTGGATGAGGCTTTACATTTAAAAAAAAGAGAATCTGTGATGGCTTGCAATAGAAACCAGGCAAGCAGCCCACCCACATCCACAGTCACACATTTTTAAACCACTAACCCTGGACAGACAGGGCAGTGATTTGTTTTTCTAGCCACATTGCTCAAAATATACAGGATTTATTTACACTCCAGCGAGGAAGATTATTTAAAATCTTAGTTTCAAAGCATTTTGCACTTTAATACCAACAGCGATGCATGCATTCAGCAGTTCTACTCATCCAGTTATGATTAAAGAGCAGCCTCTAGCTCTCGCTTCCTGGAAGTGGGATTGTGCATCTTGCTATGATGGGGATCTGGCAAGCAGAGAGCCGCTGATGATATTATCCTCAGTAAAAGCAGAAAGGGAAGCTCTTTCTCCTGCTACTGTTGTGGTTGCTGCTGTCATGCGCATTCCCAGAACTGTCCTGCCTCTTGGCCGTTAAGTGTTGATTTATGGTATGCTGATGGTTTCCAAGCAGCCAATGGCGGAATGACCACGGTCAACACGTTCCTTCCTCGACATCAGATGATATTTCCAGCCTCTCCCCTCCCCCTCCCGTATGATTTCTTGGAAAGAAGCATAGCGATATCAGTCTTGCTGGTCAGCCATGCAGCAGGGATTAACAATAAAGTGTATTCTGTTTGAAGGGCATGCTTTCTTGTGCAAGTCATGCACATGCATACCGGTAGTCTACAATGTAATTAAAGCTATATGTAGACTCTACATAGCTTTATTTCTCAGTAGACACTATTCGTTTTGCTGAGCCCGAATGCTTGTTAAAGACGTCTTGGCATTTCTAATTTAGAAGAACGGTTTAGAGACATTCATTCATTGCAGTAGCCCCTGAAATGGCTTTAGCAGCACTGTTGGTTTCCCAGTGAAGCAGTACTCGGTACATATGTTCCTCTGTTTCACAGCTCATTACCTCCCTTGTTCGTTCCTGGAGAAAACTACACCACAAAGCACATTTGCATGGTTTTACCCACCATTGAGATTACTGATGAGAGGCTTAAGGTTCAATCACGTGTGTTGAACCCTAAGCATGCTTCCCTATTCGGGAAATGTCGTAATGGTCATTTGCTGATAATGACAGATCTACAAGCTCACGATATGTCACGTTGTGAATTAATACATTCTAGCCTTCATAACCATAGCTGGCTGGCCCAATTTTAATATAGGATAGACCAGGGGTCCTCAACTAGAAATGATGAAGGTCCACAATTTTTTTTTTAATAAGACCGAGGTCCGGTCCCATGCGCGGCGTCCTTCGGAGAGCGGGGCTCTATGCCCGTTTAGTATGGTCAAGCCAAGCTTATACAAATCAGATCCCCTTCCACCCAACCAATAATGGGGTGCAGAGTGCAGGCCCGGAGTGGAACTCCAAATCAGGCCGGGAGTTATACGCCCTGGCAGGCCACACTGCGCGCGCGCATAGCGTGCGCCAGAATTTTGGAGGCCCTTGGGGGACATTTTGGGGGCCTTTGCAGCAATTTCACATGAGAAATGTACCATCTGATGTTATTTATATTATTAACTTAAAAAAAACTTGGGTGGTCCGCGAAGAGGTGGTCCGCGGTCCGGTCGCGGACCGCGGTCCGCCAGTTGAGTACCCCTGGGATAGACTCTTGTTGATCAAGCTCTGGTCTGATGTCACACACATAGTAGGCTACTGATCAGGCATGGCCATAATCAGCTGTGCATCAGGCATATTCATAATAGGCCTATATGGGAATATTTGTAAAGATACACAGACTCACGGACAGACAAGTGGCTGCCCGACTGAACAGACTCAAACTTAGTGTCCCATATGTACATATGTTTTATCGCTATTTTGCATTTTATTTGTTGATGATGTCTTGTATATATTTGTCTTGCATATTATTAGTCTTTAAATGTCTTAATGAATTGAATACACAGGACCACAATGGAAACAGCATCATCATACTATTTGAAATGGGTAATAAAGTATTCAATCAATCAATATCACCTGGGGGTGATAAGGGACACACACACTTATTGTCTTTGCTGATGGAAATGTATTACACTGCCTGGAGGTCACTTTATCAGCTACGATTTCAGAGAAAATCCTTTTCATTTAAGTCATTAAAAATGAAAGTGAAAGGTTTATGTTCTGCCAATTTCCAAGAATACCCAAGAACTGTACTATTTCCTCTCATACATTCCGTCCCCATTACATTTCTTGAGAAGAACGTGCATGTTTTTCATTAAAAAGAGGTGGGTGTGGTCAGCTGAATGACAGGAGATCAAAAAGTATATTTTGAGCATAACATTATATTTTATATAGGCATTTAAAATAAAATAAAATATAATCTTAATATTTTATTTTAATCCACAAGCTCACATTGTGAGTTTGTGGATTTGATATTTTTATTGTTTTCATCATAGGGCTTGCCTTAAAGCCTTAAACTTTCATGTTCTACCCGAGATTTGAACCCTGGTCCAGCCTTTCTCGGCCCCACCCCTCTCCCATTTGTTTATATTGTGTTTAGGATCCAAGATGGCTGCAGCACCAGGAGGGGATGGGGCAGAGGTGAGCGGGCGGGGTTGACATATGCCCTTACTGGGCTGCATTCAAGACACTTGCCTTGTGTCTGACACCTGACTTGTGTCTGAACACAGCTTTGATGGATGTGTTCTGCCCCCCTCCCCCCATCAAACAAAATGTTTGGTCAAACCCAAGGTTAATTAAATAAGGTTAGGAAGCGAAGACCGTACGGTGGACTCCAAGTTGCTCCCTGGAAGGAAAGAAACATGCGCAATTGAGACCAAGGAAGCTGAACGCGGAAGTGTTGGCTGCATATAGCCCAAGAGGAAAATTAGCAAGAGAGGCCAACTTTGCTTTACTTCCCGTATCTGCGTGAGGTGGGCGGCAACATTATTAGGAGACGGGAAGAATGTTAGTCTATTCATTTCCAATGGGAGAATGAACGTGAAGTTCGTGAACACAGCTTCTGAACCATTCCTTCACTGAACTAAATACTGGATCCAATCATCACAAGGGGCACACTCTGTCCATCTGCAATTTGACGGACAATAGGGGGCTCTGGCCCCATATTTAAGATGACAATATGTGAATATCAATAATATTCACATAACGTGAAATGAATGGACATAAAATGTGTGTTCCAATGCTTAATAATATAATTTTCCATAACTGTCTTAGACTCTTGGTTGATGGGGGCTGATTTGGGAAATGGCATTTGACATTTTCCATATAAATTGCTCTCAATGCTCCACATGACGTTGTCAGTGCTGTTGTCAGCCTGGGAGAGGGGGAGGGGGGGTAGGGAGGTCGGGGAGAAGCAAACCACGCCTGCTATATTTAGGAGACAATTTGTAGGCTTTGTGTACCATTTTGCCTATAGTGGCTCCAATGAAGTTGGCCCATCTTCATAAATAGACCATCTTTGATATAGCCCATTGCGCATGTTTCTTTCCTTCCAGGGAGCAACATGGAGTCCACCGTACGGTCTTCGCTTCCTAATCCTTCCTAATTGAATTAACCTTGGTCAAACCATATGGGCTTCCATTGGAAATGCATTAAACACAGACACAAGACGGGTGTCTTGAATATGTGAACGCAGCCCATTAAGGGCATATGTCGACCCCACCCGCTCACCTCCTCCCCAACCCCTCCTGGTGCTGGGGCCATCTTGGATCCTAAAACACAATATAAACAATGGGAGAGGGGTGGGGCCGAGAAAGGCTAGTAAGTGATAGTAATGTCATTACTGTGGATTTTCAAAGGTTTTAAAATCCTTCGCCAGGGAATTGGCTCCTATGGTCTTGCAACCTCCCTTTCAAGATGTCTTCCAATAGCTTGGAAGACATCTCATTAAAGCTTTCCCAAAGATGGAATCAAACATTGCAAGGGGTTCACTTATCATCCATTATGTGCACGACATGGATTGATTCAATTCAAATTATTACACCGAACCTTCAACCTACCAGACTTAATACAAACTATCCAAAACCAAATTTATCCGACCCACTGTGTGACAGTTGTAAAGAGGAACCTGCAACACTTCACATGTTCTGGTCCTGTTCCAAAATCAAACCATAAATTATGGTTTGAAAAAAAAAAAAAGATTTCAAAGATATTTGTCCATTATATTATAATGGACAAATATCTTTGAAATCATTTTTTTTTACAGTCTATGGTCTGAACTATTTGAAATAAACATACAATTATGCCCTCTTGTGGCTCTATTTGGTGTAACACCGGCAGAAAGCAATGTACCTAGAAAATGCCATGGCTTTTGGCTATATGCCTACAGGTGGATACTGCATATTTTCTCAAATCTGATTCACATTGAAAGGAAAACGGGACCTGTTTTACTCCACCTAGAGGTCATTTAGGAATTATTTACAGAAACCAGACCTAATCTTTGATCATGTAACCACCTAACCTTTTTATGTACTGTATGTGAAATTACTACTAACTGAGCAATGTTTTGTGTGTGTGTGTGTGTGTGTGTGTGTGTGTGTGTGTGTGTGTGTGTGTGTGTGTGTGTGTGTGTGTGTGTGTGTGTGTGTGTGTGTGTGTGTGTGTGTGTGTGTGTGTGTGTGTGTGTGTGTGTTCCATCTTACATATCTGGAGGTGATGATAGATGCCACCCTATCATGGTCCTCTCATATTGATTATATCTGTAAGAGGATACAGCAGCGTATGTACTACTTATGCCGACTTAGATCGTTTGGTGCGGTTCAGGTTAGGGTTAGTCAGATCTTGTCTCTTTTCTATACGTCTGTTGTTCAAACTGTGATGTTGTACTGTAGCACGTCCTGGTTTAACAGCCTATCTATAGTATATAAGAACAAACTATATAATTGTTGGTAGGTGGAGGTCGTGTTACATTCCTTAAAGAAGCCCAGACCAAGAGCATGCTTAGACTGGCGAAGAGTATCTCCTCTGACCCCTTACATGTTTTAAATGATGAATATCAAATGAGGCGGTTTAGAGTCCCTAAATATAAGAAACTATAAAGAACTCTTTTGTACACCAGTCTAGCTGACAAAGTTGTATCGTATCGTGAATTGAATTGAATTGAAAATCGTATCGTGTCGTATCGTTTATTTACACTATGAACATGAATTCACAATTGTTATATGAAAACCAAAAGAAAATTAACTAATTAACTATTAACTAAAATAAACCTTCCCCAAAGAAACAATGCTTTTGAATTATAGTTGGTTATAGTTTTGGATGGGATCCCATTGGAAAAGATTATGGTCAAGATCTGAACAATGCAATGGGTAACACGCACAGCACCCTTTTCAGTTGTCCTATAAGCAAGGTCATACTGTGGCACAGAAGATGGTTGTTAATCTCAACTCCAAACACATATCTACTAAATAAACCCAAAACATGCTCTTTTCTTGAAATTCAACACAATTCAGCCTATTCAATTACATATCAATACAAACCTCATTTAGTGGGGCAACTCTTCTTACAAAAACGACACATCTAGTAAAGATAAATGATAAATGTTTATGTTTGGGCACTTCAAGGCAACATTAGCTCCCCTGTGTTGTTTACATCATTGGTTCTCAGGGGGGGGGGGGTCTGTGGGCCACCAGGGGTCCTTGGTGGGGTAGGGGTATCATCGTACCCGGAAGTTATGTGGGAACGCCTGAGTGGCAAAAAACTACTTTCTGGCCTTGACAGCCCATACATCCAAACAGAAAAGTCTGATTGTATTAAACGTTAAACTCACCAACATTGTAACTGCACAGAAAGCTTGAATACAAAACCACTATGTTAGACATGTTATGAGCTTCTTTCTGTTAATAAATTATGTGCAGGTGATGTTTTTCAAAGTGTCAGAGTTTGGAAGTGCTTGTTTTAAATAACGCAACGAACTGCTGCCTCCTGCATTATGTGCAATCTAGAAGCGGGTGGTACGCAGGACCGCCAGTCAGTCGAAATGAGGTGGGCGTGTCCTGGTGGAAAAGTGATGCATGTGCAATTGTGCATACTGTACTCTATACTAGCGACGCGTCACAATTATTTGAACCACTTTAAACGAATTTATACCATACATTGGCTATTCTAAAATAGCAGATGTACAAGCTCATAGCGATAGCGTGTCACTCCATGCCGTGATCTGCTATTGACAAAATCCTGAATATATATATAGTGCAAATCTTTGATATTTCAAAGTGAACATTTTGAATTCAAATCTTTGCATCGGCACAAATGATTTTCAGATGATGATCCGGTGCCTATATATCAATTTGGGGGTCCTTGGCAAGAAAAGGTTTAAGAATTACTGGTTTACGTTGTACACTGCAAATTGCACCACCAGTGTGCTCTAACAATTTATTTGAATGTTGTCTAGCTATTTGAATGGTTTGACAAAAATGCTCTAATTACCAATAAGATATGTAATATCTTTTGCTCATCTGCTGGCTCAGCTAGTTTGAAAATGTGGACCGTCTTTGTTGCTGGAGGTAGGTAGGTAACAGTTATCCTTGCTGATGGAGAGGGCACACAAACCTGTGGGGATGGTGTGCAGGACTTTCATGTCCCTGCAGATTTTGTGGATGTACATTGTACAGTAGTGACTCCTCCAGACAAAGCCTCTGTCTGTTGAGTTTGACAGCCAGTATGGTGTTGGAGTAGGAGAAGTAACAGATCTCTGTTCCCTTCTTGAAATAACAAACGTTGAGCTTCCTGGGCGACTTCACACTGACGATAGCCACTAGACTGACTGGAGAATAGATATACCATATATCCATATACACATCTTCTGTGTCCGTACATTCATAACACTGCTCCAATTTGTCCACAGATGAGGGGGAGAAAAACGTGTATACTGATTTGGTGCTAAGGACGTGTTGTACGTTGAAGTTGGCTAAGAGGAGCTGGCTTCCACCAGCATCCCCGCTTTGACTGGCCAGGTTCATGGGCTCGACACCACTTATTTATATAGAAGCTCCGGTGAGAAATATAGCAGCAGTTAAGGCAGAGGTTTGTGACTGTGATCAATGGCTGAAGAGAGGAGCTTCCATCCCTTGTTGTTGTTTTTCAGCAGAGCTGTTGCTCTCTCCCTACCGCGCAAGGTGCACATGCTCTGTTCATGGGCATGCCGTTATATGTCTGTCAGTTCTTATCCCTTTTATGCACACTAGAGCGGTGCCCACCAAACAGAATGTTAGTTGACAAGAGTCAGAGATAAGTTGCGCGCTCAAGGCCAGGCACTGTACTCCCTGTGGTGGTGTGGAACGCGTGTGTCAAATTTGAAGTCGTGGGGCAAATGGTTCTCAAGTTACGTGGATTAGAGACGTACACACAGACGTGGTGCATTTATAGATAGATATGGACTTCCCTGATTGTCATTTTCTATGTAGACGAGGTTACAATACACAAAACAGTCGCATACATCCAACACAATACAGTATAATACAGTATAAATCAGGGTAAATTACAATTACAATTTATGCAGAACAACCAGTCAATCAATCAAATAAACCATGACATCGGTCCTCTCTTAAGCCAATTTGTAATATAGGATAGGATGCACACATCCACTCTAGTAAACGGATGCAAGACGAACAGAACATCAGCATATAGAAAACAAAGTCTGGTAGGGGCACGGTGGCACAGTTGGTAGTGCTGTCGCCTCACAGCTAGAAGGTCCTGGCCTGGGTTCGATTCTCGCTGGGGACGCTGTGGGCACTGGCGGCGTGTTCCCTCCTCCGCGTCATCAGTGCCCATACCCGAGGCGGGGGTTGGCGATAGGGCCTTTCTGTGTGGAGTTTGCATGTTCTCCCCGTGTCCCCTAGGGTAGATACCCTCACAAAAACATGACGTAATCCTGGTCTCTAAAACTACCTTCCCCTGGCCAGCCGGGGCGCCTGATGGAGGGGAAAGGAACTGGTCGGAATAACGTGTCCCTTCCACGTGCTACGTCCAGCCGGGGAAATTCCCCTCTGTCAGGTGAAAAGAAGCAGCTTGGACTCCTCATGCATAGAAGGAGGCATGAGGTCAGTCCGCTGCCCCCCCAGGTTGGCAGAGGAAGTGTAGTGCCCAGGATTACATTAAATAATTGGCACTGGGTGAAAAGAAAACTGGGTTACAAAATCGTGGGATAAAAATTTAAAGGAGAAAAAAAAGAAAACAAAGTCTGCAGTGCACACTGCAAATCTCCAAAATGTCAAGCATTATTTTGTATGTTTATTTATATTTTTAAATAGCATAAAATAGCATTCAATTGGGCTGCATTATTGTAGTCAGTGTCTTACAGTAATGACTCAATGCTGCCCTCTAGTGCATCACTTATGCAACTTTTTCCACAGTGGCGGGCCTAACAAATATTCTGGCCTTTCTTTGATTGATTGAATACTGTTGTAGTTTTCAAATATAACAGTGGTATGATTATGCAATGACGCCAAAAGGACAACACAAAGGGCTTTGTTATGGCCAAGGACCATGATCATATAGGGAAGAGTTATTTGGTTTGGTTATAGTTGTCCACCTGTCTTGTACATTTATTCTTCATGTTACCAGATATGTTATTAATTATGGTACCAGTGGTCAAATGTATTGTCATGGGGGGATCAGGGTGTGATACTGCTTGCAGAGTCCATACTGTAGAGTCTCATACTGAGGCTAGTGCCTGGTAAAGCGGCATTGGCTTCCAAACCTCCCCAAGCCATTGGGACCTTGGATGGGGGAACTTGGATGTGTGAAAGATGTGTGTACATGGAAGTGAGAATATATACACGCGCTGGCAGAATATGTTAGTGCTGTCAGCGAATGACCTCGCACGGCACTGCATGAACTGGTCTGGCAGGCCAACTGTTTCTCTGCTCTGTTCTGTGCTGTTAACAACCCTGTCAGGACCCTGGTTGATGCCTGGTCTCTGGTCAGCTTTATTCCGTTTAAACGGTTGCGTTAAATAATATATGAGAGAGAGAGAGAGAGAGAGAGAGAGAGAGAAAACCACCACATGTTTAAAACATTGAAATACTGCTGTCAACTTTCAAAAGTATATCCTATATGGATGTATAACTATCTCTGACAGAAAATCTTTTATAGTCTCACAAGATAGTATTACTCAAAGTGTTAATATAACACAGCTCTGTTAGTTAAAAAACTAAATAGTGGTTACGTCACTATTTAGTTTTTTGGCTACGTTAAAAAAACGTTAAAAAGCAACACAGGAACAGTTTCAACCACGTAAACTACGTGGTTGAAACTGTTCCTGTGTGTTGCTGGGGACCCCCTGGACCGCTGTGGGGTCTCCGGACCCCACTTATGTCGAAAATATGATTTTAAAAAGTAAAACCTTTCCTTTTGTTCACCTTGTCATGTCTTATAGTTCTTCTCATGGTTACTCTGCTTGAGAAGCTCAGCAACAGGTGTAAGGAACAAGAGGAACAGATTCTACTGGAGCGTGACTGACCACACAGTAACCAACATGTCAACAGGATATTAATAACACGCACGCACACAGTCACGCACATAAGCGCACGCACATGTGCACTCACACATATACATACACCCCGAAGTGATCTATCTAAAGGCAGGAAACCGCTATACCACATGCTTGGTCTGAGTGGTCTCATAGCTAACCATGACTCTGAACATGACCACCCAGTGAGAGGCCAAACAAAAGGCTGTTCATGCGTGGCTGTCTATCACAGCTTTTCATATATATGGCAACCACACGTCGTCTAATCGACGTGGCATAGTGCAATCATGCATAGAATGGTTTGTAAAACGGCCCCAAATGGTGAGCACTGTAAGTCCCATTAAAAGGCCATTATCCTCTCCCTTGATGGAATGTAACCAACCAAGACGGTTAGTATTAGTAGTTGTGTGACATTCGCATGTCAAAAAATGTTTCCTGGATGTTAAGCCATTGATTCGAGCTATACACAGTTGTTTTGGGCTGTTGGGTGGAGAAGAGAGGAAAGAGTTATTGCCATTAAGGGGATCGGACGTTGTCAGACATTAAAGTCGTTGTCAGCATCAATCATTTTGGCATGTTTTACCGTGCTCAGGAGATGGAACGAAAGGCTTTTTGGCCATTAACCTAGCGTGACTCGATGACTATACCATCTGCAAAACATCTTCACTGTAACCTTCGTTCAAATTCTGCTCAGAGAAGATTATTTTTACAGGAGCCGGGACCGAAATTTCCCAGGCATAGGCTGTCGGGTAACTTGCAAAATTTCCGTC
Source organism: Protomyctophum parallelum (assembly GCF_964188405.1). Lineage (NCBI taxonomy): Eukaryota > Metazoa > Chordata > Actinopteri > Myctophiformes > Myctophidae > Protomyctophum > Protomyctophum parallelum. The sequence continues at coordinate 16,974,506 of NC_139710.1, forward strand.
CGTACAATGCATACAAAAACATTTGTCTAGCTCGTGCAAATTCACATCACGAGCCCATGTCTCCCTGTGACAACAGTGGCACCACTGTATGTCTGAATAGGCTTGTGGATGTTTTTTTCTCCAAGTGTTGTATTCATAACTCGGCCACAAGAGGGTAGTAGCTGTCTACGGATACTGACATATTATGTTAAACCTTGCCTATACTGTACACAGCAAAATCCTATTCATTTATATCATTTGTAACTCTTGAGAGTGTACGAATGTGGTTGCATTCATACACTCTGAAGAGTTAAAGTAATACTCTGCATTACACAGTGTAGGGTGCCAAAAAAAATATCTAGGCTACTATCCTAAAGAAATTTGGGCTGACGGAGGTGCTTTTAAATGAGCAACATTTTGTGGAACATAATGAAGGTGTTCAGAAATTATCTGACTTCTTGTGTCATCTTTATAAAGGTATATTTAAAAATGCTGACTCGCCGTTTCTACATCAAACACATTAATTATGATTTTCATTTTTTTCCCCGATAGGAAAAGACCATATTATATTTTTTTAAATACAATTGAAAAAATCCTCAGGTTTGTGGTTTTCCGCTGGTTTATAACCAGCCATTTGAAAATCATGAATGTGCAATCAGGCAAAAAATAGATGGTGGAGGGGAAAAAAAGAAACATTTCCAGATTCTGGCCGCCTGTGCAGCTCTCTGTACAGTGTTAAACAACAAACAACTGTTATCTGTACTGACAGGCTGTGTTTGAGTAATGGCACTGCTGACTCCCACACTGAACCACAAGATGGGGAGAGAGAGAGAGGGGGAGGACAAGGGAGAGGGACAGAGGGAGTGAGGGGGAGAGAGAGAGAGGGGGAGGACAAGGGAGAGAGGATAGTGGGGGAGGGAGTGAGGGGGAGAGAGAGAGAGAGAGAGAGAGAGAGAGAGAGAGAGAGGAGGGGCGAAGGAGGAAAATGAGAGAGAAAGGAGGGAGACTGAAGCATTGGTTTGTGGACCACCGTGAGAATGTGTGTGTGTGTGTGTGTGTGTGTGTGGGGGCGGGGGGGGGGGGGGGCTGTGTGCGCGTGTGTGCAATGTGCATGCATGCATACATGCTTGTAAGTTCCAAGGCTGACAGCCTCCTGTCAGAGGCTCTGCTTGATAGGTCGTTTAATTCTGCCAGTCTCTTGACAATGTGGGTGGGGCACACCTGACAGCCAGATTCTTCACCTGTCACTGTACTCAAGGTGTGATGGGTAATCTGTGTAAGGCTGACCAAGCCCCCCAGCCCCACACACACACACACACACACACACACACACACACACACACACACACACACACACACACACACACACACACGTATGTACCTACAGTATATTGCTATCCTGCTATGCTCAGACAGTTCTGTAATGCCCCAGTGGCTCAGTGACAGCCAGTCAATCACTCAAAACTCATCCTCCCACCCCCATCACACCTGCAAATGAGAGTCTGTCCATCTCTCAGGGCCGTGATAGGCTGATTGGCTCTGTCCATCACTGTGTCAGGTCAATGTAGATCAATGGGGACCATTCAAGAGATCGCCCCCGCAGATGTCGACATTCATGCACTGGAGATATCAGATGTCCCTGAATATGGACCTGTGTGTGTGTGTGTGTGTGTGTGTGTGTGTGTGTGTGTGTGTTTGTGTGTGTGTGTGTGTGTGTGTGTGTGTGTGTGTGTGTGTGTGTGTTTGTGTGTGCGTGTGTTGTGTGCATGGTGCGTGTGCTTGTGTTCGCGCACTGCGTGCGTGCATGTGTTTTTACATATAAGATAGGAGGCGAGAGTTCTTTATTTGAATGTTTCATTGTCTGCTCCAACATCACTGTTGAATTCTAGTCACTACCGTATACCAAGGCCCTAGTGGCCTTGGTACCGTACCGTCAATTCATTTACTCCATTATGTCCTGTCTAGCAAGAAAAAAGAAAGCGGCTATGATTTAAATGTGCCTCTGTGCTGAATGCCATTCTCTGGCCCAGTCAATAGATGTGATACACAATGTAAAAATGAAGAACAGACATGCTTACAGACAGTATAACAGAACTCTATACCGCCATTAGTTCTGATATTATAGAGTTCCATATCGCTGTTGCTGCATTCATGTCAGTCTTATTATTTGTATCTCTAGTAGTAATGTTCTTTTTGTCCCGATAACCTTGTGCCATGTCTATAAACCTTTCCAGGGTTATCTTTATTAATTGAAATTAAACCGTAGACCTATATCACGTAGGTTAAATCATGAACCTGACAATTAATATCACCTACCTACTTTTCCTTGTTTCCCTTTAGACCAGTGGTTTTCAACTTTTTTCATATCAAGGCCCATTATTTATTCTGCATTTGAGCCATGGACCACCATTTGATGGGATTTAGCCTCTCTGGCCCAAACTAAAGAATATGTCCACATTCCCATGCTGTATTGATGTTGGTACCATAGGAGAGAACCACTGCTATAGACTATACATGAGTATTGTTTTACGTCTTCGTTGAAATCACCTGCTTGATGCCACCCGTGGTTCTCATCAAATGAGAGGAAAATTATTCACTAGCTCAAGGTTAAGTTACTAAGCCCACAGGCTGGAGCTTCATACTGCCTGCCAAGTGATTTTCTGCCTTTTTATCTCCCTCCCTCCTCCTCCTTTCTCTCTCACCGTCCCCCCTCTCACTGTTCTCTCTCTCTCTCTCTCTCTCTCTCTCTCTGTCTCTCTCTCTCTCACTCTCTCTCTGTCTGTCTCTGTCTCTGTCTCTCTCTGTCTCTCTCTCTCTATGTCTCTCTCTCTCTCACCCCCCCCCCCCTCTCTCTCAGGCTAAAATCGATGTGGCTCAGTCCGGTGAGATATTAGCTGTTTTTCCAATTCATTTATGATTTGAAACACTTGATGCACCCAGACTGCTCACCGCTCTGAGATATTGTGGTGATAGATCCATTTATTGCCACGGCTTGCATTTTCACCACTCAAGATTTCATCAGTTACTGAAATAATCCGTTTACTTACAGTGTCTCCCCAAGTTATATTTTTAGATCAGACAATGGTTTAGTCAGGGCTTTTCTTCAGCTGACATGTTTTTTTACCTCTCAATTTTACTTGTGTTGACACTTGCATATTGCTTCTGTCAACTAGTAGAGAGAAGTAACAACTTGATAATGCTTGATAAACAGTCATACTGTACCAACTTTAAGACAGGTTAGTGCTGCCGTCGTATATAGCCTATTGGCTTTGAAATACCTGACTGGGTGCCATGCACATTTTCATCTGTTTTCCATGTTGTTGTTTTTAGTTTTTTTCTCTAAATTGATCCAGCAAACCTGAGGGAAATTATTGAAAGTATATATATATATATTTTTTTAAGTTACAGTAGTTCAGTGAAAGATAATTAGTAGGCATGGATTCTGATTATGGAGTTTACCTTTCTCTCCGTTACAACTTCCTAGTATAGTTATGCAGTAGGCAGCTAAACAAAGTGAAACTTCCTAGCATAGTTATGCAGTAGCTAGCTACACAAAGTGAAACCAAATCTTAAAGTCAAAGTAGTTTCCAGAGCTACCGCCTACCGGTCATATATGGGGCTGACATATGGCCAGAAGCTTACTGTGCGTCATGCTGTGAGCTCTAGGTCAGTCTACTGGGAGGGGCAGTGGATGGAGGGTTCACACAGGGTGAGCTGTGTCCCGGAGGAAGCTCTTAGGTGAATTAGTAGTCCTCTGCAGAGACCAAATCTCCATTCTCCATCTGCACTAATTGCTCTGTTTGGCCTAATCACGCACACAGGGACGAATGCTAAATGGCATATGGCCTTCCCATTTCTCTCCCTATTTCTGTCCCATTCTCTCGCTCCACTCATCCTCTTCCTTACATGCTCTCTCCATTGCTATTTGTACCGGTATCTTCATTGACCATTTCCTTCTCTACCCCGCCATACTCTCTCTCTCTCTCTCTCTCTCTCCTCTCTCCTCTCTCTCCTCTCTCTCTCTCTCTCTCCCTCCTTACCTACCCCAACCACCCCCACCCCGTATTTATGGAACACCGGAAGAGAGCAGGCTAGGGAAAAGGCTGGACTAGCCACTTGAGGGACCAAGGGCATGAGGTAATCCAACCAGGACTGTGGGCTTCCTTTGTCCCAGCACTCAGGGCTTCCCACAGCGCCCATGTGGGAAAGTAAGGCCACTGGTCGGCTTTCAAGGCAAAACACTGCACTGAATAATTAGGTTGACAGGTGAAGAGGCGCCCCTTTTGTGTTTGCAGAGGAAAACATGGCATAAAAAATGTTTTGTTGTCCTCGAGGGCCCTCGATGGAGCTGCCGCTTGCCAGCCCCCCGCCACGGCTTGCATGTGAGTGATGAGAATTCCGGTGGGCATCTTTTCAGCTTGGCTACAGCGACGCAAGACAAATGCAACATGAATAGGAACAATCTTTAATGAGGTGCAATAACTGTTGCCCAGTAGCGTTGCTTGCAAGCTATGTCAAATGTAAACAAATTGAGGGTGCATGGTTCTTGCGTGCGAGATGTGCCCACCTCTGAATGTGGAATTGTTTCTACTATTCAAATACGGTAGATAGTGAGTTTGCTTTCAAGTCTGCCAGGGGAATACAATCTTTGTCTTTTTGTACCCATTGAGTGCACCACTTTATTGAGTGCTGTAGTCCACTGATGTGCCTTGATGTAGATGGCTGCAGGTGGGGGGGGGGGGGGGGGGAATAAGGCTCCAACACTTTTGGGGTAGAACTTCAAGTTCAGCCTCGTTTACATTATAGAGTTTTTTTATTTACCAGAAATTCACATCGCAGTTGATTGACAATTAGGACTGAGGATGGAATTTAAGCATATCTCGCGTATCGTTCTGTTACCTGATTGAATAAAGCACCATGTCATCTTCATAGTAATGATTGAATATAGCATAAAGAATAAAGTTCCATAGTAATGGAACAAATACAAACAGAATGCATCTGGCCTACAGGTCTGATCTGAGACAAGAGGCTCGTTCGGGGAACGGTTCTGAAAACAGAGGCGATGGAAACAAGCCGACTGCTGAGTTCCAAATTAGATAAAAAGGAAAACAGCCAGATACAGATATGTGTATACAGATAGTCAGATATTGACTAGAGACTATTCTCATTTAGATGAATGGGACTCTGAGGAAGAAACAAAGTACACAATATAAAACATGACTGCGTCTGTTGGTTGGGGCTTCTCTGTACTTTGTGCCTTAAGGGCTGCTTTATGACATCATGTGTACTTCTCCTCAGCCCGTCCCTATATAGTTTGGGCTTATAATATTTTCTCTGCGGGGCCGCCTGGAGCCTTTGCTGGAGGAGCCATCAGACTCCGTCCATGTATCTTCCACTGATTACAATACACCAGAGTCCAATCACTCCCGCTGGAGAGAGAGGACGCATGACATAATATTTTCCCTAACGGTAATTAGGCTATTGATTAAGCCTGTGGGCTTCCTCTCGCAGTCCACAATGATATTATTATCATGCAGGACGTGAGGCGTCTGTGCTATTCTGCATATGGAGCGATAAGTCTGGGTCCATCACCGTCACACAGCCGAAGGGCCGATAAATATGGTCAGGCAGAGATGCTGGTTTCTCAGCCGCCGAGAGAGAGAAAGAGAGGAGGGGGTCCATTGAGGGGCAATTTATCACAGTGTAATCTGGCTTGGGTTAGTTGTTGGGATAGTGTTTAGTATCGACTCAAAGCCTGCAGACTGGCAGGGGTAGAGACTTCATGTCACCCTCATGCAGCGTCACAACCATGTTCTTTACTAGATTGTGTTGTATTTCCATTCATCAAACTAAATTGTTTCTCATTCAATGGCAGACTTAAGATTCTCGTATTTGATGAACTTCCAACAATGCAATTAATGAGAGAAACATACTGTTAAGTTTCTGGCCTTGGTCGGAAGCTGAGGGACACCCCTAATGGTTCCTTTGCATTAGGCAGATTAAATCGTGTATCTCCGTGTTCCAGCCTCATTCTTCACCTCGCATCCACAGCCCACCTGTGAAAAATTTACAGAACATGACCTTAAGAAAGTCAGTGATGGATACTGCTGGCCAAACTGTGTGTGTGCGTGCACGCAGATTTTGGAGTGTTTTGGGGACAGAGAAAGTGTGTGTGTGTGTGTGTGTGTGTGTGTGTTGAGTACACATGCATGTGCGTGCATTTCGTCTTCCCTAATCTCCCCCATCGTGGGAGATGGGGCTCAGCCCCCTCCAGTCTCATCTGTTAATCTGGAGCCTTATCATCGCGTTCCAGCAAGCGCGCTGGCCCGCTAAGACCCACTCAAGGTCGCCTTAATGTCAGTTTGAGGTCATTTCACTTGGCGCGGCGCCTTGCCGTTCCTACTTGCCCGGTAGGGGCCAGGCGATGCTCCCCTCAATCATGGGCGAATTTGCGATCCAAAGAGGAGCTGTCGCCCGTATGCTACTGAGCGTCTCCTCACGTTTAGCCTGCTAATCCCCGCAGGAGATGGGGAGCAGCAGACCGTGCTAATATGGATGGAGGGCAGGAGAGGAGGAGGAGGGGGGGGGGGATGGAACAGACAACTACAGGAAGGGGACGGGTTCGTGAGAATATTGGGGGAGCGGAGGGGAGGAGAGGAGAGCATGGGATCACAATCAACATAGTGATGGTGGCCTTAACAAATCAGCGACAGTGGGGATGAAAACTCCCAGCCACAGCACTTTCTGTGAAGTGTCTGCTATATCAGATAAAGCTGAGAGATTTAGTTAAGACTTCATATTTTGAGCATGGCTTAAGCTGTGAGACGACGTCTTAACTGCGGTGATGCCAATGTGACATTGTGCCTGTTATGCTCCATTTGTCAAATAGGATTTTATCTCAATTTTTATAGCCCTAATGCCACATGCCTTCCCTGAATTAACCTCATGCTACAATGACACTGATGGCATGATCCATATACTTGCTGTTGCAACTCATTCCCAACTTTACTCCTTCAAACCCGGTCCTAAAAAGCATCATTAACACTTGACTGGAAGCCAGAGCAATCAAATTGATGGTGCTGTATTTCCAATCCATTACAGTGGGGCCTGAGAATATTGGCATTAAGTCAAGGAGACATGCCGCATCCATATGCAATTCTCTTTTGATTTAGCCGCTGTTGAATATCTCACTATCATTAAAGACCCGAAATAGAGAGGAATCAGAGAGACACCGAACAAAGCCTTCATCATGAAACGCACAAACTTTTCCATCATTATCATGATGATCATCTTAACTGGCTATTAAAAAGGACTAACTGTGATCCGCCTAACCTTTTCCTCATATCTTACTGTAACCAAAGCTATCATGGGCAAACTATAAGCAATCAAGATCAGGTTTAACTATTTTAATCCAGGACTTTACCAAATAATGTACCGCATGCGCAAATTATGCTGTAAATTCCTCGTATAAATTATGATTGGGTGCCGGATGAAGTAACAATCCATGAAGAATTCAGGAGCTTTTATTGCTGTAAATTCTATACTCATTGTCCATATAGACATTGTCTATATAGAGTAGACAAATAGATGCAGTAAATAGATGGGTAGATGATGGATAGAATAATGGCTAGATAGTAGAGCAGTAAATGGTTGTATATCCAAAACAGGTTGCCTGTGTCTCAAAATGCATTCAAGGAAAAACAATTTCCTGTCGAGCTACAATACAGTAAATCTGATGTCACCAAGGGAGACAGTTACCATTTCATTTGTTTGCATGGTCTTCGAATTCTTTATTATGCTTCACCTTCACATTTTACACCTTGCACAACCCCATGCTGGCATTCAAATCTATTGTACACAGTAATAGCAAGACAGCTACTGTTTCACCGATGTTGCCTGTCAGGTGAGGTTGGCTCTTTTTGTCCAACAGTGCTCTTTAGCTCACTGACAACAGTCCACTTCCTGCACCAGCTTGCGGCCAGTTTGAAGTCTTCCCTCCAAATGAACAAGCGAGCAGGGGGTTTGCCGTGACGGATGTGCACCACACGTCAGAGGTACACAAATTGATTTTCTTCGGGTGGATAGTTCTGGTATAGTGGATGCTCTGGGCAAAGGGGCGGGGGTGGTGGGGGGCTTTGAGAGATATGTCAGAAGCACTTGGCCAAAACTAGCTCAGGAAATGAGCAGAAATTGATCGAACAGTATGGAAGCCTTGCTACTGCATGTTGTTTAGGCCTTGCTGTTGCAATTGAACGCCTACATATTTACTGAAAAGGGGGAACTTGTGAAGGCATGCACGGCCGGCATGTGGCATATTGGTAAAGTGAAACACAATCGTTGGCCCCCCAATTGTTATAAAATGTGTGAAACCATCGTTGGCTCTGTGTGTGTGTGTTTTTTGTTTTGTTCAGGAGAGTTTGATTAGACAATTAACAACTTGTGCAAATAGACAACTTGTGCAAATTGCCTTTCATGATCATGCCAGCAGCCAACCCCACTATGTCACCCTCCCAACAGGATTACGACTGGCTGGCGAGTTTAAAGGTGCCGAAAGGAGAGAGTTCTAAAGCTGACACTCCATCGGTGATGGCTGGGTAATTAAAGCCAGCAATTAAGGCTTTTATAATCAGCACTGTCAGTGAACTGGTGCACTAGGATTAACGTTCGGAGCTGGACTCAGAGTTGTTGGATGCCAACGCTGCCAAGGAAGGGCTTTAGATTCAGCTCGAGTGGGAACGGAATGACTTATAGGAGTGACAGGGGAGGCTGGAGGCAGGATGTTTGCCTAGATGCATACAGTACGTGTGTGCGTTGACGCACACATGTTACGGGTGTGTCCTTGTGCATGTACCGCACGCTTTTGCCTCCAAGATAGTACGCCATTCATCATTACGGTCGAGCAGAAAGAGTGCACAGAGCATGGAGGATGTCTAAATTAGGCATGTAAAAACATAACTAATACATCATGATATATCCGGCTTCCGCCATATGGCTATGAGGAGCCATCATGCATCATCACGTCATCTCAGTAACGGCCCTCCAGTGTCAGTCAGTCTGGAATGTTCCAGAGAGAGCCATCCTTAATGGCTATAGCAATAATGCATAATAATGACACATGAAACGAGGGAGATTTAACTCTCTATACGGTGTGGATGAATGTGTCTGCAGACCTTGGCCAAGGGGAGTCCTATAGAAGAAAATAATGTTGTGTCTCTGTTTCCAATAAAACAAAACAGTAAATTATTTACGGCGGGCCACTGAGTGTGCATCCACCTCATTTGTATTCCTGTCGCCGCAATGATAGATGTGACATCATGGTGATGAATGTAAGCGTGGGGATTTTAAAAAGCGCTTCCTCTGGAAACCAAGGACAGATGGTTATTTTTTATGAGGGCTGCAGAATGAAACCAAATGAGTGGGAATGTTTTGTCGGACAGATTAGCAAGATATGAAAGTGGCTCGATCTGTAAAGCCGGGAAATTAAGATGTCGACAACGGCCCAAAAGACCATGGGCCAATGTACAGTATTTCCCGCTTTCAGGTTTTGTTGTCTGACAAACAACGTACAAAATAGAGCTTTTTTTTTTTTAAACGTATGTTTATTGATTTTCTTTACAATACAAAGAAGTAATTTCAAAACAATTGACATATATTCCCCCCCCCCCCCCCCCCCCACATCCCCATCCCGCAGCACAAATACAAACAAAATCTTATCAGGAAATGTTTTGACAACAATAAATACAGAACAAAAATAAATAAATAATAACAAAACTAAAAATAAAACGAAAATAAAACATATTACATACAGTTAAACAAACAAAAGCACAATGTCCGTCACAGTTCCCTACCCCCACCCCACAGCTGACTACTCCAATGAACCACTATACATCCAAAGCCTCTTCAATATATATAGAGCATTTCTAGGCACATGCAACCTATACGTATAGGGCTATAGGCGTTGCCTAGGGCAGTGGTTCTCAAAGTGGGGTCCGGGGACCCGCAGGGGTCTTTTGGGGGGCATTTTTGTTTCTAAATTGAAATCTGTCCAAAGATCTTGGAAAATGTAGATTATTTGTTAAACATTATGTTTCAGGTTCCTGTCTTATGTAGTAGGGCACCTCTAGTATCTATCTATTAATTCCCAACACGTGTGTACATGGTCTGGCCCCTTTTTCCACCAAGGTGAACTAGTTCCGTTCATCTTTACCAAAATAATTTGATCAGATCCCTAAAAGTTGGTTCGTAACTAGAACAAAAATAACAATAACAATAAAGTGGGAACCAAAGTGGGCGTGTCACTATTCAAGTTGGAAGATGCAGATGTGATATAAACCATCATAAAAAAAATAACGGAACCAGTTCAGAACCAGTTCTCGAACCAAAGTTATTTTGTGGAGAAGGGGCCTCAGTGAACTGGGCATGCACAACTCGGGCGGCCCCCGACCAAAGGGACTCAAACTTGGCGTGTGTATCCCATGTGACACCGGCAGTGGTGGACAGTAACAGAGTACATGTACTTAAGTACAATATAATATCTGTACTTTATTTGATTATTTGTATTTTTGAATACAATACAATACACACTAACCCTTTTGACACTACATTTCCAGGAACACACACACACACACACACACACACACACACCCGCCTGTCCCTCGGATAACGTTATAGAGAACGAAACAAATAACACGCTCATTAAACTCCCCCACCCACCCACTGACCCTCGCATCTTGGAAAACTTTAAGAAATTAAATCATTAAAAACATTCCATGCACTTATAGCGGCATTTCACATTAAAACAATTCTGCAGTCATTTCCATACTCAACCTTTTGTGTGCACCACCACACCTCGTTATAAACACTCGTTTGGTGACTTATATTGTCATTCTATTAATGCATGAGAAGAATTGTCTCATCTTTCAATGAGTTTTTGAGTATTTAACCCATTTTGACCTGATTTTTCAAAAATAGCAGACCTACAAGCTTGTGAGCTTGTAGATCTGCTATTTTTCAATAGCTAAAGCATAACATAATGCTAACACCAAAAGGGGCACCAAAAGGGAAAGGGCAAAAAAAAGTGTTGGCTTGTGTGGGGGGGCAATAAGGGTTTATGTGGGGGCCAATAAGGGCTTGTGTGGGGGACCAATAAGTGCCATTGGCCCTTCAAGACGAACATTTGACAAGTAATGATAAATTCCACTATCATAATGAATTATTTTTTTATCTGCCATCAGTCAGTTTTAGTTTCAGACTAATGAGACCATATTATTTTACTGTCCAATGACATGAAATGGCACAAGGGAAGGACTCCACAAAAAAAACACCCCCAAAAATCGCCGCGCACTGTGCGCGCGCAGACACAGGTGCCCTTTTCTGGAGTTTGAGCCCCTGCCCCCCCAGTGCTCTCTGCACGGGCCTGCTGAGGATTTTACTTTACTGCGTACAAAGGTTGTAAAACCGAAGGTATTATGTTAATACAGTACGATTCATTAAATACCAAAGTGCCTCTGATTATGCATTGGCAGTTACAAATTCCGTCAAACTCTCCTCAAAATCAGAGGTCTTGCTGAAATAAATCTTTCATCACCTGTCATCATGTCCAACATTACCTTTATAGCACCTCTGACCCCTAATTTTCCCAGTTAATGGCTTCTGACTGCTCCTAGAGCTATTGCCACTGTGGCACTGCCCCTGTCAAAGTGAACCAAAAAAAATAATCCACGTAAACACACACATGCATGATGCTTGTACACGCACGCACACGCACGCACACACACATACACACGCGCATACACACATGTATGTACACACGCAAGCACGCACGCACACAAATACACAAGCGTGTGAGCTGATAAACCTGCAATGTGATTTCATACAAATTTGTTCTTTCTCGACCAAGGTCAGCATATGGGTCTTAAAAAATAAATTGCCTCTGAAAGCTTTCCCAGCAGATGGCGGCCATCTTGGCTTATCGGTGCGTAGGTGCGCTTTTTGAGCCGGGTTGTGCTCTATATCACAGCCTCCCCTGCCCGGCTGATTGAACACAGGTGTAACGGCTGATTTACAGTCTCACTGTTCAACATTAACCCTCTAGATCTGGCCTGAAATAGTTATTACTGATGACACCCAAAGTAATTGCTAATTTTACGCTTCGGCAGACACATTTTCCACTCGTCTTCTCATTCCACCCCTTTTCCTTTTCTATACTATCAGCCCAGGCTTAAGTTATTCACCCTCCTCTTCTCTATCTTTCTTTCCACTCTAGTCTTTAGAGTACTTTATACCTCTTTCACACTACCGCAGGTGTCACTCAACAAACACTTAGGTCATACTTCAATGAAAACACAAACTCTTTTTCTCTCGGACGTAAAATCCTGTGTGCCTAGAGTGTGTACAAGTACAACCATATGGACCCGTAAGGGTTCATTTGTATACTCTCAGAGTTAAGTAAGTTGGAGTGGCCTATTGTCGGTGTCAGCCAAGCAACGAGAGTGCCTACAAGAGAGCCATACTTACCATCAGCTCCCAGTACCTGCGTCTTAGTTACCAAAGCCGTGCTACTCATACGCTGAGTTGGCGGTTCCCAGGATTTAACCCAGAATGGTGAGCACTCTACCGACTGAGCTACCCATCCACTGCAAATGGATAAATTAACATGTAGTTCACTCTCAACTGTCTAACCACTTAAAGGGGCATGCCACTATTAGAGCTCCATTCCAGCTCTAATTCCATTAGAGCTGGAAATAATAATAAAAAGTCCCCCTATTCCCCACAAAAAGGGGGGACGTTTAAGGTAGCTCTAAGGTATATTAATGACATATGTAAAATGTTGAAATTGAGTGGAATGCCCCTATAAGCATATTTGACAAGGGGTCCCTCTCCCCCTCTAAATCAAATCTCTTCACTGAAATTACACAGAAACTCTTCGCCGATCTACAAGCTCACAACGCATTGTATAGTGACATGTTGTGTTCGTGCTAGATCTGTTATTGTTGTGGAACATTCGCCTATTATGCCCAGAATAGTGATGCTAGGTTTCAACTGGTCGTACATATAATAGCCAGACTTTCAGAGAGCTCTGCATACTAGAGTCTAGCAACTCAGCGAGTGAGCTGTGGAGCTGTGAAAAGTATGGGTGTACGAGACTAGGGTCCAGATGACCAAATGACTAAATTAGCTTGGGGTTGATGTTTACATTTTCCATGTATCCATCCTTGTCCCTCCTCTTTTTACTGCTGACTGTAACACACCAGGAGGACCCGAGGAACAGGGCAGCAATTTTAATTCACTCCCTTATAATCAATGGATGGCTTCCCGAGACATGCCACTATATGTGGTACAGAACAGGTACAGGCTCACAGATGGGCTACTGAATTAAATAGATTCTAAAATTAGACCTCGAGGCCAAGTCATGTGTGAGATTATATTCGGGTGCAAGTATTTGAGAAAATGAATGAAGCTATTAAGCTGTCATCTTGCACTCTCATCTTTCAGATTTAGTCAAATAAAATGCATTGTAGGCTAATGTGGGGTGTAGATTATGACACTGAAATGTATTAGCATGTAACTGACACTGGTTAGACTAATTTCTATGATTTCACTTCAGGCATGGAGAAAGCCCACAGGAAACCACCAAACGGGGTGCCTTTTCTAGGGTTGAAAGAGCAATTAGCATTATAACCATTAAAGAAATTACATTCATGCATGTTCCGGCAGCCATTAGAAATACTTGTCTGTTTGTTATGCAACTTTATGGGAAAATATGCTCGGAATGACCTGAAATGTTTGGAAAAGTGTCCCTAGCTTACTTTTTTGTGATATTAGATCAAGGTCAAAGGTAACAAAAACAAAAAGTAAAAATCGTTACCCCATCAGCCCAGGCTTAAGTTACTCACTCTCCTCTTCTCTATCTTTCCACTCTAGTCTTCAGAGTGCTTTATACCTTTCTCTTTCACACTACGCAGGTGTCACTCAACAAACACAGGTCACACTCCAATGAAATCACCAACTCCTTTTCTCTCTGCCAATTTAATAGAAATATTTGTCTTGTCTTGTTTGCAACTTTATGGGGAAATGGCTGCTTGGATTGACCTGAAACTTTTGGGAAAGGTGGATTGCCCCTATAGCTTAATTGGGCTTACCGGTAATTAGGTCAAAAATTACAAAAACTAAAAGTATTTTTTTTCCAGTTTTTAACTTTGTCAGAAATGGTCAAATTCACTTAAAACTAAGAACAAATGTTCTTTCTATTTCTGAACAATGATGGTATATTATTGAAGATTGTTCACCGTTTTAGGCATTAAGTTATCAAGGTCCTATGCCATAGGCCTATATGGATTTTCCACTATAACTGGAAAAAGGTTAAAGATAGAGACATGTTTACTGACAGTATTTTAAATTGTCTTTCATTTGTCAAAGTGACATTTGACCTTTATGAAGAGGTTTTGGATTTGTTGTGTTACATCCAGCCAGGTTGGTCTCACTCTCACCAATTAGCAGCTAAGCTTGTGTCTCTGACTGAGAGCAATGTTGTTGTTTTTGTGCTACCTGTATAATTTAATCCCATGGTTATTATTACCGTATGTCTGTCATTGGGTAGGAAGAGGCCATATGTGCCACATGCAGGCAAAGCCTAATGTCAAAAGTATAATTTATCCGTTACTTCTGTTGTTGGCAAGTGTGGGTACTTAATTCCAATCTCAGAACAGCAACAACATGAGCACATTGATATGCAGTGACTTTAGGTGAAGACAGCTATTTCTCTGCCAAGGTCAAGCTTACTTACGAACCGCAGCTTTCCCAGCAAGTGACTGACACAAGCCCTGAGAGAAGAGAGATGCGAGCCAAGCAAAGTTATGAATGCATTTTTTATGCTGAAAAACAACAGTTAAGGCACAAATAATGGCCTTGTGTTTGTCCCACAGGGAGCAAACTCAGCGAAGGTCTTGATCTTGGCGCCGGCCACATGCTCATCAGCATTTGTTCTGAGGTCAGCGTTGCTCAACGTGGGGGAATCTAGGACCAAGGATGTGATAGCAGTGAGCGGACTGCATTACCTAGCTTGAATGTGGTCATACAAGAGAGATAAAGAGAATAAATTAAATTTAAGATACTGCATGGGGAGAGAATCCATCACTTTTAAAAAGCTGCATAAATCTCAGAGACAAACGTACTCTGAGATTGAAAGATAATTCATAATCACTGCTTTTCATGAGCCGTTTTATCCATTTAGAGTGTTCATGTAAGCAGAGGTGAAACAAAACCAGTATTTTCATTTGCATTTTACAGTCCTCTCTAATTGAACACTCTGGACTGCCTGAGCTCTTGGCCAAAGCATAATATTGGACGTGACAGGAACAATTGTGAGTTATGGACTCATTTGTTTGATCTACAAGTTCACAACATTGTGAGCTTAACTAAGTATAAATCAACATTAACGTTCATTGAACCTGCAGCAAGATGACAAAATCAGCAATTGACTGGAGAAGGGTAGCCATAACATAAATATATCTGTGTAATAATCAATTGTCATGGTGTTAAAATGACTATAGGACTAAAGTCCTGAGCTATGAGTTCCATACTGACAGTAGTGTATAAGGAATCAAGGAAAGATGCAGACTCACAGTAAACACTCTTGCGTACAGTCTGCACTCACAGAAGAAGTCTTAGCATTTTAAAATTTATCGCAGCAGTCAGTCAGACAAATGGACGTGTTTTGGCTCCTCTGGCCTTCATTTAGAGACATCAGGGAAATGTATTTAACAGCCTTGGGCTGAGTACGCTGACACAATTTGAGTAGGCCTATTTTTTTTTTTTCATTGGCTCCACAGTAAAATCCTACAAATGTAACCATATGGACCCCGATGTGTCCAATTGGTACAGTACACTCTCAGAGTTAATCATGTACTATTTGAAGTACATGAAGAACATGCTTGAATACTATTCATACATTTATAACAAACAGGCCAAGTGAATGTGTTATTTTCCAATGGACACAAGGTGGAAAATAACAAGGTTACATTTGGGGGAGTTTGGCATGAATGGGATTCATTAAAAAGCCTCCTTCTCAACCTTGTGCATGTGCAGACAAAATGAGAGCATGCGAGGTTTAGTGAGAGCTTCATTACTGAGACAATACTCACCAATATCAACAAGGGGCAGGCAAACACTCCAAAAACTAATGGATTTCCTACACTATGTCGGAGATATAAAAAGGGCAAAGTAAGATACTAGACTTAATGGTTTGAGAGAATGTGTGACAGCCTCTCTGCATATAGCTTTTGAAGGCATCATTTGCAGTTTTTGTCAAAGAAAAATAGGCCTGGTCAAACCCTGAAGCCCAGCAGCTCCTACCAGTTCCTTTTCTACAGGGGGTTGAACCAGTTCTGTTCTTTTTTCAAGCCTAATTTTGTGTTTCCACTGAAAATGGGTTCTGAACACTAAATGAAATTGGTTCAGTACTTGAACCAAAAAGTACTTGTTTGTTCTTGCCCTTAATTGGTAACCAAAGTGCGTGTCACGATTCTACAGGTTGAAAGATGCAGATGTGATAAACAATGGCAAAAGCAAGTGAAAAATCATCTTTAAAAAATAAAAGGGAAAGTATAACTTCCATTGACGATTTCATTTCTCCAGGGAAATGAACACTTTGACCGGTCATCGACACATTGCTGGCCAGGCTTGGAATTTAACCTCGGGTAACTGGGGACTCCTGCTCTCCAGGATAGCATTCTAACCATCCACCCCCAATTACAATGGTTCTGATTGGAACTGGTGGAAATGCAGGCTGGTTCACGGCCGGTTCCATGAACCCACCATGGTTCCAAGAATCTAGAACGGAACCAGTTCTGTGTTCAGTGTATACTGTAGTACTAGTACAATACTGCTTTCAATCAATTGGCACTTACTTCCCCAAGGGAACATTTGGATGCAGCACTAGAGGACACCATGATAAGAAATGCAAGGCCTGTCAAACCAACCATCTCATGTTCAACAGTTCCTTGAACATGAGATTTTCTTTACCCCAGGGGTTAACTGGGGACAGGGAAGAACTCCTTATATGGTCAGCGCACACTATAGTAGGGAGGATTATCACAACAAAACAAAAAAATAAGTGATAATTATTTGAATTAAGTGAAATCACTGAATATACCCTCAATTCAATTAAATTCAAAGGTCCATTGGATAAGCAGCTCACAAATCTTGCTGCTGTGTTTCACTGTTTGCACATTGTTGTACTTCGCCCAGCACATATCTTTTTTTTGTCATTAGTCATGTTTTCAAAATATCTGTGGGTGGTTGTAATCTGTGGGAAGTATGTGTCTCTGATGTCTTGGTACAATGGACAGATGGTTAGGAAGTGTAGCTCAGTTTCCACTTCATTTTGTGTGCAGTGGGTGCATAGTCTGTCTTCTCTCGGGAGACAGGTCTGCCTATGACGGCCTTTCTCGATCGCAAGACTGTGCTTACTGAGTCTGTACCTTTTCTTTGTTTTGGGTCGGTCACGGTGCTCAGGTATTCTGCCACAGTGTATTCTCTGTTTAGGGCCAGATAGTTTTCCTTTTGCTGTTTTATAATTTGGCTTAGTCCATTGGGTTTTTTATCTGGTGGCTCTGTTTGTGTTTGTGCCCAAGGCCAGCTGGCTGAAGGGGCATCTCTCTAGAGTTTCGCTGTGTGCTGAGGGCCTTGTTATGGAGTGCATCTAGGTCACTTTCTTTTAGGTGGTTGTAGAATTTAAGTGCTCTCTTTTTTTATTTACATTCACACACACACACACACACACACACACACACACACACACACACACACACACACACACACACACACACACACACACACACACACACACACACACATCCGATAATACTCCATTGCTGCAGGGAGGGGTAACGGGCATTTCCCAAACAAAGATGATCATTCCAAAGTTTCATGAACATCTAGCCATCCGGTTACAACGGCGTGGCACTATAGGGCCGAGCAGTCTAGACGACCGTCCTACTGTAGTCGCACTGAGTTGCATATTGCATCTTTGGTTTGGATTTTGTACAGGAGCGATGGAGCGAGGTGATTAACAAGGGAATGAGAGACGAAATGGCAGTGGCTAATGAGGCACACTGGGACCTGGAGGCTGAAACTCTCGTCTCCACTCCAGCAGCCACATCAGTAAACAGGTTGCTGACTCATCATCTGCCTGCCCTGAAGCACACGCGTGCTCTGGTGAATGCCCACACGCTGTGCTGTGTGCATACATAGCTCGTGCATGTGCCCACACATGAATACAAATACACATGTAAATTAATACAATACATGTCATGCACAGCATGTATGCACAAACGGACATACTAGGGTTGAACAATTCTTCGATTGGATGTCGATTTGCGAGTTCTGTTTGCTGTTTATAGTCAGATAGATACTGTCAACATGAATTGATATTCCAGTTGTGGCATCCATACTTTCTCTGACATATTCAATAATGAGGGTTTAAGATAATTTGAAGACCATGCACATGATTTGTGAGTGTCCAGATGTCAGTCGTTTTTGGTCTAGAGTTTCAGAAGTATTATCTGAGGTAATGGGAATATTTTAATGTTGAATGATGATTCAGCGATCAGGTTGACAATGCCACAAAGAAGACTTCTGCTCTTAGGGCTGACGGCTGCAAAGAAACTGCTGGTCCTAAGATGGAAACCTCCCCACAAACTTCCACAATGGATCCTCTCACTAATGGACATGATCTCTCTGGAACTCTCGATCCAATGGGGCACAAGAAAACACACTTGACAACTTATCCACAGCATTAGAAAAACTTAAATCATGCGATTCTTATTATTCTCTTAACGGAAAATGTACTACTTGTGGGGAGTGTTGGCTGATGAATGAATATCAACATCCTAATACATCCTGATACTGGGGGTCAAATTATGACAGGCAATTCCTGCTGTCAAAATATGACCCCCCAGTCAAAAAACACTTTGTTTGAAATAGACACTCATGCTTTCCAAGGTGTGATTTGGGCTGGGAGGAGGAGTGGGACTAAGGCCCTATACATCCCCTCTGGGCGGAGGGGGGCGTACTACTTGTCAGTGGGGAGTGTTGGCGTACTACCTGTCAGTGGGGAGTGTTGGCGTACTACCTGTCAGTGGGGAGTGTTGGCGTACTACCTGTCAGTGGGGAGTGTTGGCGTACTACCTGTCAGTGGGGAGTGTTGGCGTACTACCTGTCAGTGGGGAGTGTTGGCTGATGAATGAATATCAACATCCTAATACATCCTGATACTGGGGGGTCAAAATATGACCCCCCAGTCAAAAAACACTTTGTTTGAAATAGACACTCGTGCTTTCCAATGTGTGATTTGGGCTGGGAGGAGTAGTAGGACTAAGGCCCTATACATCTGTTTGCTTACTTATCCTTCCTGTCTATGCTGTGGGTTTTTAACAAAAATAAAAATAAAAACTTGATCACAAAAGAAAACGTAAATTGATATTTAACCACTTACCCTACTTATTAGACGTGGATTCCCCAGAGGTACCCTCCTTTTTCCCCACTCCTGCTACATTACAAAAAAACCTGTTTGCTGCAAAAGCCGATCTACAAGCTCACAATACGAGGCAACACGAGGCATTGTGACGTGCTGTGAGCTTGTAGATCTGCTATTTTCACAGAGTGTTTGCACATTATGACATGCCCAGAATAGAAACTCAAGGGTTTCATGTGGTTAATGGACCAAACCAGTGTTTTTGTTTCAATAATTACCAGATTTAGCTAATATTGTAGTTCAAACTTCCAGGAGATAAGCCCACGCACCTAAAAATGATCTGCTTGCCTTCTACCTCTAATATGAATCATGGACATTCTGAATGTCTTTTGTAAAACAAGCTTTTCTCCAGGGACTCATTTTGGAAAGACCTTTCAAATAAATCTTGGACTTGGACAAAAAGAAAGGTGATTTATCACTGTGTTATCCCAAGAAGGTTTCAAGTCTCCTTTGCAGAATAGGGACACTAGGGTTCAATTGGTTATGTCATGATTACACAGATAATGTTTATCTATAATTTGTGTGAGTATAGTAGCGTATAAAAGTGAAGAGATTGCAAAATTCTGAAACATTTTGTTAGGCGTAAATCCGCCTGAGCTACAGTATATGGGGAGCTGCCACAGTTATAGGCCAAAATGTAAAGCAGGCTTGTGTTGTGCCACCATAAGGCTGGTTTGATACTGGCAGCATACGTATGTTAGCCTTATCATTGTTATGCAGATGAAACTCAACTGTTTCTCTCCTCTCAGGTGGAAGAGCTCATCGCTACATGTCTAGCTGACATCTCACAGTGGATGTCTTCTCACCACCTCGAGCTGAACTGAAGACTGAGCTTCTCTTCTTCCCATAGGTAAGTCATCCTGCCACATGCAGGATCTAACTATTTCCATAGAAGAATCCTATTGTGGTTTCGGTTCCAATTGCCAAAAGCCTTGGTGTTGTCCTGAACAGTCGGCTCTCATTAAAAGCACACATTGCAGCGGACACTCGATGCTGTAGGGTTACACTCTATATTGCTCTATAGTATTGGAAGGATTATAGGACCCATCTCACCCAGGAGTGTACACACACACACACACACACACACACACACACACACACACACACACACACACACACACACGATTGTTGAAATAATACATATTGTACTTAAATTGATGTGCCAAATATTAGCTAAAACACTACAATATCTTGTTTCAAAGTCCATTTTGGACGCCCTCTCATTTATGCAATTAACTGCATCCTCAATTGGGAAATTGCTCTAGCACATATTTGCAAATTTGATTATTTTCTGATGATACCCCAGCCCTAATAACTAATACTTATGTGCACGGTCGGAAACGCAGCTTGTGAATGATCATGGGATATAGAGGCTGTCAAATTGATGTTCTAAACGTCAACACGTGTTCCCTATAACTCCCTCTGGTCCAGCCTACCTTCTCATTTCCTCTTCTCTGCCTGACCCCTCACCTCTGGACAGAGGAGAGACTGTGTGCTGACAGACGTCCATTCGGCCTGAGGGAGGATGGGATGAGTTGAGGCTGAATGGTTGTGGCAGACCTGTGTGTCTCTTGGGGGGTGCCGGGGGGTGACCCCCCCCCCCACACCCACACACACATGCCTTTAGAGCATGTGTTTTAGCTCTGAACGCTAGGCTACTACAACTACTTTGTTCACCCTCTGCAAGATAAGCACATACAAGTCTACAAACGCATGGACACAGACACACACACACACACACACACACACACACACACACACACACACACACACACACACACACACACACACACACACTGCACTGCAATGACCGTCGTCTCAAGTTACAGAACCCCTACAGAACCTCTTACTTTGTTTCGAACCTACAAATGACTTCAGCAGGAAAAGTTTATTTGAGAAAAGGACAGGTTCCCACTCTTTTTCACCACCTTTTTCTCAGTGACTGAAAGGACAACTGGGTCAGCTGGTTAATTAGAGGGCCCGACCGTTCCATCTCCAACCTGTTGCCTGTGGGAACGCTGGACAAAAAGGAGGGATGTCATATAGCGCCTGTATCCATTGCCATATTACCCATAATGCTTGTTGACTGACACCTGCAGGGATGTGAAGCAGACTATTGATCGGAGCACGGGTTGGCTGCAGGATTTATACTTTGATTTCCGAGAGTAAACACACAGTGTTTAGATAGGGATGTAAACCAAATGGCCCGGCCAGTCGAATCCATTTGTCATATACAGTATATTCTCTGTTCGATAACTCAATAAAGTGTTCGAGACAGCAGCTGCTGAGGGAGGAACTTCAAGGCAAGAGCGTGTCTCGGTTAATGTATTTCTGTCAGCAGGATAGTGCGATGGAGAGATGGAGGTAAAAGGTGAATCATATCTCTCTCTCTCTGTCCCCGTTTACCTCTCTCTCTCTCTCTCTCTTATCTATCTCGTTTTTGTCGCCTGAGAAAGACTAAATTCACTTTGGGGAAAGATGAATTCATAGCCTGGGCTGACAGGACAACTACTAGCTAATAGTTACAGCACCAACAGGAGCCATCATTTAGATTAAAGAGCTGTTTTCTTATTACACTCAGTTTGATTATCATCCATGTGTTTCGTCGACCTAAAAGGTCCTTGTTGACACACATAAAAGCGTGTTAATTTTATATTTTATATAAGAGTGTATAAAATGGAACCAAATGGACCTGTGGGGTCGATTTGGTTACATTTGTATACCCTCTCGAGTTATAAATGGATAAATTAACTTATTTTACTGTTTACTGTAGTCTACCTATCAAAATGGTCTTCAAAGATGGTTTCAGTTTGTGTCCCTTGGCACACTTCGCCATTTCTGAATTCAGCGCTCAACTGTCTGAAAATTCAACCCGACTCTGGAAAAACTACATATGTTTAGACATATTAGACATTCTTCTTTTCTTTTTTAAATTAGACTTAAAGTCAAATAAACATCTGATGGCAGACACAGTCTTTTCTGGCAAACGGTGCAGGATATGCTCAAACAAACCTTCATGGAAATGTGAGAAGTCAAACTCTGCTGCTCTTGGACTCAAACGGCAATCTCTTTTTGGTACCTATGCTGCCCCTTCCATCCCTTGTTTCAATGTGATTCCAGACACCACGGTCAGAATGTCAGAGCTGTTTACTAACAGAACTCAACTTCTTGATCACTCTAATCTCTCACGAGAGAGAGAGAGAGAGAGAGAGAGAGAGACGGGGTGAGAGAAGCAGGGTGAGCGATCGTGAGCGAGGGAAACGCAGTCCATTTCCATAGACGGCCATGAAGAGTAATGTACTGACAATCCAGCAAACCTCCCTTTCCTCCTCCCTCCGTCCTCATGAATATGGATGGACAAACCCACAGGAAGAATATCCACAGCCAAGCTTTAATGCTGTAATACGCATTACCCCGGTAATAAGAGAGAAGCTACTTAGATCACATAATTCTCCAGAGCCTCGTCATAAATAACAGCTTACATGTAGCTTACTTAGATAAATAGGCGGGTGGCTGCGAGGGAGGGAGCGCTGCTCCGTGTTCACTCAAGCTTATGGGGATTTTGCCATGCACATGAAACTCCTGCGGCACAGTGAGATGTGTGATGCGCGTGTACATGTGTGCGTGCACATACTGTATATTGGTGTTGGGGGTGAGAGAAATAATGATGATAATGATACTGAAAACTGCCGATCTGCAAGCTCACAGCGTGTTGCAGCACAACACGCTGTAAGCTTGCAGATTGTCTGTTTTCTGCATGTGCGATATCGGCGCATAACTAAATGCATCAGGCTTAAAAAGCCAGGGCAATCACATCTCCAGAAAATGACATTGACTCCTATTAATGCCCACAAAGTAATGAAGGCCATTACACCACGGGGAAGATAGTCTGCATGAAGATGAATGGGATGCACAGAAACACAATAACTTATAATTCACCATGTGGAATTCTCTATATGAATTATTAACCAGGCCATTCATTAGAGCCATGGGAGAATAGATGCCTGGGCCCACATTCCTGTATGAAAGATCTCCCACCGCCCACCAGTATAAATATAGTGCATCTTTTCTCGCGCACAATAGGCAAGCGAGCACGCATTCACAAGCATACAGACAACACATAAAGACACACATGCGCGCAAGCACATACGTACACATACACAAACGTGCGCACACACACATACATACACAAAGTATACTATGCATCAGAAACTCTCTAAACTCATGAATACACACTCTCTCTCACACACACACACACACACGCATAATTTTAACCCATCACAGTATATACACATGCATGCATGCATGAGCACACACAAACACACACAGTCCATAACATACCACCCAAACATTCCTTTGCATCACCACCCGGCCGCCACACACACACACACACACACACACACACACACACACACACACACACACACACACACACACACACACACACACACACACACACACACACACACACACACACACACACACACACACACACACACACACACACACACACACACACACATGCAGACAGACAAAGATGACATTGGCCATTATCCTATTTACGCAGCTGTATGTGGAGCCATACATTACCTCTAGCTTGACACCATGCCATTAGTTACAGTCTCTCATCAGGCTATCAGATGCTGAGCCCTGCCTGGGAATCCTCCTCCACATGCACACACGTGCACATACCCAGTGTAGAGCCACACACACACACACACACACACACACACACACACACACACACACACACACATATAGACACATCTTACATGCTGCATTAAAAAAATATATATATATATATATATGTGTATATATATATATATATGGCTTTTTCTGCCTTTATGGCCATCTGGATCGGGAGACGAACCTGCGGCACGCCGTCAGGCTGGCTCAGCAGCCTCTAGGTGCCCAGACAGTTGAGCTAACCGTCCGGGCCTACATGCTGCATTTAAACAACATTTTTGTCACAGTGCAACACAATTTCTTTTAAATGTTTTGAATTATTTCCCTTTTTTTTTCTTCTTATGGTCTGACACCAGGTTTAAAAGTAGTTAAATGCTGTTCTGGATCATTTCTGATATATTCACCAGTGCTGGTGGTGGGTGTGTGTAGTGTACTGTACTATACTGTAGGGAACCATGTGGTCTATGCCCTATCCGCCCCAACAGCCCAATTCCTCACAACACTACCGCCTCACGTCTCCCGGGGCAGAGCATGGAAAGGTGCAACAGTTGGCTGAAGGTGTGCCTGTTGTTTTGATTATGTGTATGACATATATGCGCGCACACACACACACACACACACACACACACACACACACACACACACACACACACACACACACACACACACACACACACACACACACACACACACACAGGCGGGAGGTTTTAGCGGTCTCAGCTATGCAACCGTAAAGTGCATATCAGGTTTGGGTGACCCTGGTTCACAGGCGTTTGACCATCCGAGCGCCCCCCTCCCCACAGCAGCGTGACAGTGAACGATGTGACCGTAACGAGGTAGTGATGGACAAACCGCATAATGGGACCCCAACCTGTGAGTTCAGCCATTAATCTTAGCAGGGTGGAAAGATGACTGGTGGACCTGCTCTGCTTACTGTTACAGGAAGATTCTGGTTTTCTGACTCTCCGCTTGCAGGCATGGTTCTCTGCAGTGTATAGGTTTGAAGTACCCAGTTTTTTCTTTTTTCCCCCCTTTTTTACCTAATCAAATATTTTTGCATTTTTTATTATACTTAAACCCTTATACCGAGGTGGCACCGTGCCCGTGGCAGTGGCTCAGGAGGTACAGTGGCTGCTTGGGAATCTGAAGTTTCCCGGTTCGATCACCAGCCCTCCGTTGGGTTAGTGTCACAAGTGTCCTTGAGCAAGACACCCCTAATTGCTCTCGATGAGCTGGTTGGTGGCTTGCTTGGTCTGACACTTGGTTTCTCCCAGTGTCGCTGTATGAACGGGGGAACATAATGCACATTGTAAAGCACTTAGGATAAAGGATAAAGGTGCTACTGTATATAAATGCACCATTTACCATTTTACTTACTATACCTGGACTGCCCTTTTTTGCCTTCTACACCAAATCTCTTCTGAATCAATTTGAAGGAAATGGTACCACCCAGACTAGGGTTGCTAGGGTTCAAGTGTTTAAGTAGACATTGTAATACCACATGTATAAATACTTTTTATTCTTCGATTCTTTTTTAATATAACATGATCATTTTGAACATAAAATGTTCAAAGTATTGTCCAGATTTTCACAATCTCACAATGTGTTCTTATAAGTGTCTCTCTTTAGAATGCAGTGAGTACCAGTGGTTGTGGCTGTATTTCATAAACCACCTAAATCTGATTGACTAATCTAATAACTGGAAAGTTTAGACGTGGTCACATGTCTGCAACAGAGAATGATTTAGCACTGGCTGGATACATCTAATCTAGTGTTTGTCAACATTAAATAAAGTGGGTAATTTCACTGTTGTTTTGGAAGCTCTAATTAGCTGAAAAGGTTAGTGAAGTTTGTGTTTTGATTTAATCACTTACAGTAAACCATATATACTTTATTATTCGTGGTCCCCCAGGGGTCTGTACTAGGCCCCCTCCTTTTTTACCATCTATAACCAAATCTCTTGGATGAAAACAGCAGATGTATAAACTCACATGCAAAGGTAACTCTGTTTTTGTAAAATGTTTGTGAATTATGATATTCCCAGAATAGGGACCCTAGGGTTCATGTGGTTAAACTGGCCCACATCAACCAGAAACAAATTATCCCTGTGTGTTGTGTTGTGTCAGTAACCTAAACTATAAACTACAAGCCTTTGTGATTGGGTTTAACTGGCATATCATTAAAAGAAAAAAAAAATCAAAAAAAATCCCAAACTCAAATAGCACATCTCGACCCCTTGTGAGCTTGTAGATCAGCATATTTTCTTGATTTTCTTTTCTTATTATTGATGCACAACATTGCCTTATGACAAAGTAGAAAATGGGGCCAAAGGGTTGCTGAGTCATTTGTGCTCAAACGCTCATCCAGATCTCTGAGTAACTTTATGTGTGCCAACCCACAAGAACCTTTTGACCAGAAATAGATCGAGCCACCATGCAGAATCCAGCAGAACAGAAACGGAACAAAACAATAGCACAAAGGCGACAGGCCACAGCCTGTGGTGATTGATGATGTGAGAGTGCAGTATCCTCACTCTGGTGTGATAAGAGGCCACGAGAGCCGGTAGAGGTGAATATCAGGATTAAATGAAGCAACCGTCTGAGACACACAATGTTTTATTTACACCTTAGACATGAGCCATTACACACGCAGCACATCCCCTGCACCTCTGACACTTGGTTTCTCGCTATACCAAAACGTGTGTGTGTGTGTGTGTGTGTGTTTGTGTCAAAACATCCAAGTGTGCCACGCTTACGCACACACACACACACACACACACGCAGACTCACACTGAAAAAGAATGGATTTAGTAGTAATAATGCTCAACTAACAAACTAGATGTTATAGCAGATAATCTTTCTAGAGGGTTTCTGGTTTTAATCATTCAACCCCTATTTTATACTTACAAAACTTTCAGAAATGGAACACGTTGTGAGCTTGTATATCTGCTACTTTCACTTTTGATATTGAGGTATTCAATATACGTACGGTACAGTACATAATTTTTTATCACCCAGCAATATACAGTAGGCTATATCCTGTAAATGACAGCTAAATGTATAAATTGAGACACATTCAGGGCAGAACAACTCAATCACAGCCTTTGGTGCTGCCTTATTCTGCAGTGTCATACACTATTTTTGCCGCCCTGTTCACAAAATGTAAGTGGTCATTATTGCACAGTGTAGATAATTCCTTCCATTCCAATCACAGAGTCTGGCCAATTTATATCGTTTCTTACTGCTGTTTTGTCTAATTAGATTAATTTCCCCTCTCGCTCCTCACCGCTAATTATAAACACCGGAACAGATGGGGTGTAATTTCTCTCCGGAAATGTCCCATCCCAGCCAAGAGGAGCTTTGGCCACCACAAGAACTGTGGTTGTTCTTCACTGTTCTGAGAACGAGGGGTGAGAAAAGGGTAGTTGGATGGAACCATTCACATGATAACGATAGAATTAATAATAATAACGATGTTCATTTTCTACTTGGTGCTGCTGGGGTGATGGCGATTGGTGCCAAATTAAAAATAAAGTCATGGGCAAACATTAGTTTTTGCTAATATTCTCGTTTCTACACAGTAAAATCCTGTGTTAATTTAACTCTGAGAGATAAGTTAACATCGAAGACTTTACTGTGTAAGCAAGCCCAACAATTAAACCCTAATACATTGTTTCCAAGGTGATGCACATGCTATTATAGTCGGAGCTTCACAGTTTTTATTCCACAATGATAACAATCAATCTCTGGGAGACAAAATATTTTTGCTCTTCTAGAAGGTTTTAGTCGTGTTTTTCATCATTCATGGCATCACATCATAGTTTTGCATAGTAACGAGCCATTTGACAGATGGCATGAGGCTCTCTTCTAAAAAGGCTGATATTGGCATGTGTCCATGGCTGGACAGTCGTCATAAATCCACCATATGTTGCAATATGCTCCACAGATTGAGGCAGAGGGGCTGGGGCTTCATTTAGGGCACAGAGTGGCAAGATGAAACATTGATAGTGAGGTTCGGCATATGTTCACGTCATATCGTCTCCACTTTCCTTAATAGCAGAGTCTCTGTTAGCCACTACTGTCTTTGTACTTCAAATCAGGGACAGACTGGCAGTCTCACACCTACCCAGGACACCATAAGCACACAGTGAAAGTGTTCATTTAACTCTGGACCCATACTCTGATGTGACAATAAAGCTGATTCATATGGGTAACTTTGGTTACATTTGTAAAACGGTTATCATTATGCTGTTTCTTAATCACCTCTAATCTCTATGCTCTGAATTGTCTCAATTATACATTAATTAATGGTCTGTGGAGACTGTGGAGCCTGCTCAGGGAGAAGGTAGGGGTTGAGTGTCTGAGCTACAGTACGTACGCCGTAAGGAGCAATGTCCACCACGATATTTAGATTGTTCTTTCCACCTATAGAGGTAATCGATGAATGAATATACGTAGGCCTACATTATAACTTTTACATACGTGGTTTTCATGACGGTGTTCCCTGATGCTTTGGATACTTTGTCATTTTTGAGTGGTGCAACCACTCCTACAAACAGCAATGTCCGTGTATGTACCCGTGTACACCTATGTATCAGTGGTCATGAGCACGAGTATGTGACTTATTAATACCAGTAGGGGGTGCCAGAAACAGAGAGAGGGGTAGTGCTGTGCCAGAGGTGTGATTGGGCAAAATGTGACAAAAATCCAGTTCAGGTTCAGGTTCAGGTTCAGGTTTATTTGTCATTTGTATAGATACAGAGTATACATACAATGAAATTTATTTTGCTCAGAGCACTCTCCGTCTTACATACACAGGACATAAACAAACATCTATAGTGCAAGAAAAGACAAAAAACAGTAAAAGAAAGTGCAAGTGAAGTGAAGTGCAATACAGTTCAAGGTCAGCTGTTCAGCAGTTGAGATCCTGCATGCAGAGTTCTGCAAAACTATTATCAGGGTACAAAGAAAATGCCCAAACTCTGCATGCAGGGCTGAATTAGGCCAATATCCTTTACTTCTAAATATACAGAAAAGATCTATTAAATTCTGGAGCCATATTAAAAAGAGTGACCCTGCCTGTTACCATTAAAAAGCCCTTGCCTGCCAAGAGTTGAACATCCAAAGGAGCCCCCTCAGTCAGCTGGTTCTGAAACTAGCTGACCTCTCACCATCTTTCATCACAAACCCCAGGCAGCCTCAGTGCAGCTACACTATCACTCAGAAGATTAGACCCAACCAAATTATAACTAAAGAAAAAGATAAATACATCACATATTGGAACGAACTCACACAATCGCAACACAAACTAGAAACATATTTGGCTCTAAACAGACAGTATACTGTGGCAGACTACCTAACCAAAGTAACTGATAAAAACCTGAGAAAGACTTTGACAATGTACAGACTGAGTGATCATAGTCTGGCAATAGAGAAGGGCAGACACAGACAGACCTGGCTGCCCAGAGAGGAGAGGCTGTGCTGTCACTGTGATGACGGAGCTATAGAGACAGAGTTACACTTTTTAACACAATGTAAAAACTACACAAATATTAGAGGAGAGAGAGAGAGAGAGAGAGAGAGAGAGAGAGAGAGAGAGAGAGAGAGAGAGAGAGAGAGAGAGAGAGAGAGAGAGAGAGAGAGAGAGAGAGAGAGAGAGAGAGAGAGAGAGAGAGAGAGAGAGAGAGAGAGAGAGAGAGAGAGAGAACCACTCAGTTCACACGGGTGTGATTTTGAAGAGAACGTTTGCTCACTGGCCCCAGAACTGCTTGGTGTGATATTCGGTAACATTCAGCAGTAGCTATAGCTGTAAGACAGACAGACCTTTATTGATGAGTATTTTTTTTTATACAGTAGATGTTCAAGACAGAACTAGGACATCTCCCATGTGAGAATGTTTTGTTTTTATTGTTTTATCAATCTTTACTGTGGCTAAAAAAACAAATGCACTATACAGGAAAATTCTGGGTGGCATTGTCGCTGCATTGACATACTGCTTGTGGGTATTGATACTCTGCTGTGAGTCTCCTTTGGCCAAATGGAAATACATTTTTTAAATAGTAAGTACAAATGTGCTTCACAAGAGCAATGTTGGTGTAAATAATATTCACATTATCAACTGCAATCCAACTTTCACACTCTTTCACACTGAGTTGAGTTTCACTTTCATTATGTGTTTCAGATGCTGGTTCTGTTTCTTGACGTGATGTACCTAGCAGCGTGAGCTGTGAATGGTCTACTGTTGAGGGGACATGCAAACACACACACACACACATACACACACACGGATTAACTCAATTGAAAAATATAGTTTACAGTTTGTTAGCTACTGTATAATATCTCCCCGTAAAACAAAACAACGCTAGAAATGGTGATCCATGCCTTTATTTCATTGAGGCTTGACTATTGCAATGCCTTATACTCTGGCATTGACTAGGCACCTACAGCTAGTCCAGAATGCTGCTGCTTGCCTCTTCACAGGCACCAAAAAAACTTAATCACATCTCTCCAGTAGGTTTGGCCTCACTCTACTGGCTCCCTGTCAAATATAGAATTGATTTTAAACTCTTATTTGTTTTTTAATCTCTCAATGGACTGGCCCCCCTCTATCTGTCTGAACTTCTATACACTGACACTCTGAGGTCAGCTGACCAGTTGAATCCGACTGAAACTAAGTGTTTTATTTGTTTTTAGCCACAGATGAGCTTCATTTCTTTAATCTAATTTTCCCTCTTCTACTGTATTTCTATGTGTGAACATACTGTAGGTATAGGTTTACATGTATTTATGTGTGTGCGCTTGTGCCTTTGTGGATTATATTAGTGCTTTGCTTTTGCACCTTGGTTGTTTTTAGATATACATTTATATATAATATAAATATTACATACACACATACTGTACATGCATACAAGACAATATGGCCATTTGAAATATTTGGGGCAGAGGTTCTGCTGTCATACAGGGAATGGGTGTGCACAGTTTCGCAGCAATTAAGCCAACGGTGCCGGAGATTAGCTGATCACAGGCTGACATGTACACACGGACGGACTGACAGATGGACAGGGTACAAAACATACTCTCCCCATGCCATGCCTTCGGTCTGGTGGAGACTACAACAATAAAGTGCAGTAGTGTGAGTGCAGTACAGTATTGTGAGAGCATTAGTCCAGGTATTGTTGTTGTTGAGCTTGAGCATTCGAATGGCTTGGGGGAAGAAGCAGTCCTTGGATCTTGAGGTCCTTGTTCTTATGGTACCTGTATGGTTGCCCGATGGCAGCAGTGAGAAGTGTTTGTGCATTGCTTTTGCTGGCAATGACTGTGACAAAGGTAGAAGAATCAGAGTCAGTGAGTTTTTGAGTAGTTTTCTGGCCAATTAAGGGCCAAGCTGTCTAGAACAGGCTTTGTCTGTACTGTACAGTATGTATCTAATATTTGTGTCAATCAAGTGGGTTTTATTTGTCACTCACTCATACATGTACAAGCAGGGAAATGTTGGTGGGTTGGCATGTTCCGCAAAGAACAAACAAACAACAATACAATATAACAAGATAATACAGTAATACAAATGATAACACTGTAATGTGGTAAAAAAACAAAAAAGTAAAAGTAGGTATGATAAAGATCTTAAGGCAGGTATATCTTTAACAGTGATAGTGAATGTACAAGAAGGCAGAAGGCATATAATGTACAGTATATATGCATCAATTTCACTTTCCCTTTTCTATGTACATTGTGCAAGTAACATTCTGAGCAGCTGCTCGGAAATCTTACAGATTAAATGCAGTTTTTGTTCTTTTAACCTTGTCCTCGTTCAGGGTTCTGATATCCGCAGGGGGTAAGACATCTCTTTCTGAGCCTTGAGCTCCTGGCTATATGAGACACCTCCAGCACTTTCCATTTCGTATCGTCACAAACAATATGTTACAGTTTGTTCTTGTAATACGTTTTGCCCTACTCAGGCACCTTATCTGGTGTGCTCAGCCGATCTCACCACCTTCTGCAGCACTTAGTTGCAGATACTGGGAAGAGCTATGGCTACTACTACTTGTAGTAGCAGAGTAGAAAGACTTCAGGACCTTGAATTTCCTCACCTGCCCGACGTGGTGCTTTCTTTGCCACAGTTTCTGTGTACCTTCTCCAAGTCACGTCCTTGTTGATGTGCACCCTGAGGTAGGCTACTTGAAGCTGACCACCGTCTCTCCACTGGTGCCCCGTTAGTCAGCTGGGGGATGTAAGACCTCTGCCTCTGATTAGAGAAATCTACCATCATATCCTTGGTCTTTCCGAGGCACCACTGCAGCAGGCCTGCCACCTCCTCCCTATACTGTAGGCCTCATATGTACAGTATGTGTGTCTGGTGAATCTATGCATGTAGAAAGAAAATAATTCAGCGGATCTCTTACTTTTGTACTTATTAGTGAAGTGATGACATTTTCATTTGGCCAAAGGAGACATAGAGACTGTCACCACATACTGTATCCACAAACAGCCAGCCTGTATACCGGTATGCAGTTTCACCACCGAACAGCAGTATGATTTGTGCGGCTTGAATTCATTCACAAATTGCACACACAGTAATTTACTCTTGAATCCAAAAATGTGGAGGTTTCCAGAGGTCTGTTCTCTGGAAAATAGTTCACAAAGTACGCTCATCCTCATGCAAACATTAAAATCCCAGGTGCTGGGTAGAAGAACACATTTAAAATATGAATGTGGCCAAGTGTGACAAACCCGTGCACACTGCACAATGCGTCCACGTTTATCTTTTTAAAATACTATATTTTTTACTTTATTGTATCTTTACATACTGTACTATGTCCTTTTGCAAGTCCATCTTTACTCCTTGTTGTTTTAGCTCTCTTTCTAGGATCTTATATGGGTTTAAGAATTACATAATTAGTTTCTTCAAGCATTATAAATGCAATCTGCCCGTTTCTCCCCTTGTATTAGGTTTGTTTGTTCGACTTATTCGAGACTCAGCTGTTTATTTCTGTTTATACTAAGAAGATGAATTGATACACTTGTTGATGTTGTTGGGGAAAATTACCTGCCCCTCCTATACATCCATGTGCAGATCTGATTGAGGACACTCCCCCCCCCCCCCCCCCCCCCCATCCATAACTCAGTTTACCTGTTTCTTATGTAAATCTGGTGAGATTACGTGCTCCTTTTATACCCCGAAGAAGACTTTGTCAAAATGTCTTTTAAATCTCAATACATCTCTGTATGAGTGCATGACTGCTTTAGCTCTTGATCTCTTCAACATGCACCTCTGCAACACTGCCTGGTGTGGGTATCTTACATTACGTACAGATTTTCAAAGCCTATAACTTGACATCCAGGTCAAATTATAATCCACAAATGGCATTTGACATTATGTCTTTCAGTTCTCTACATTTTCCAGCAATATGCAGTAGGGCCAGAGAGATTGCATCAACAGATGTCTGTGTCTACAGTATGTCTGCTTTCATGGGACCCCCTCCAAAATGAGAAGCTGCATGCATCTCAGGGGTCTCTCCCTTCAATACAAATCTTAAATCAGATCTACTAAGCAAAGTGAAATGGATCAAAGGAGTCAGGGCTGTTACAGTTCATTTAGCAAATGACAACTCGTTTGAGGAATGTCATCACTGCAGAAGTGAATACCACAGGGCACTGGCACTATAGTTGTTAAGAAACAAGATGACACGGTGGGCATTTGTTTGGCACCTCTAGGGCGGCAGTGGCTCAGGAGTTTAAGCAGCCGCCTGGGAATTTAATTGGAAGGTTCTCGGTTCGATCACTGGCTCCTCCAGGCTTCTTGTCGACGTGTCTCTGAGCAAAAAAAAACCCCAACTGAACCCTTAATTGCTCCCGGTGTGCCCCCTGGAGCTACACTCTGCTCCTATTAGGACTGGTCAAATGCAGAGGAGTAATTTCCCCACAGGGATCACTACAAATGCCCTTTTCCCCTAGTCGATATGATGCCTCTTCTTTGATGCAACACGCAGCTCCATAAAGAAATGGATTGCAAACAGTGACAGAGATCCGCATCCAGGAAGGCGATGTTCAGATCTGGTAATACCAATATTGCAAAAAACGAATTCGAATTCATTGAAAATAGAGCAGCTCATTACTATACCAATACTTTTTTGAGCAGCACTCAAATATTCAGATATGTTATGCATCAGCTCTACACGTGCTCTGCAGGTAAAAGGTTTTGTCTGGCGGCTTCAATTAAAACCATCCCTCTCTGATTTCCAGCTTTGAGAGGCAATCTCTCTCATCGTTCTGCTCGTAGTGTGCCAAGGACAGTGTACTCTCCAGACCTGTAAATGGTCCTTGTCCTCACTGTGAATGAATTCTTCGCTGCAGGTTGACAGGTGAGGAAGTGGAGAAGAAAGATGGAGAGAGAGAGAGAGAGAGGAGCTAAAGAAAGAATGAGAGGGGAATAGGGAGCACAATCAGGGAAAGAAGAAGGGAACACTGCTGCAGGTGTCATGCCTGTCGAAATTGGTTACTTTACCTTCCTGGTGATGGAAGCGTGTGTTTACGCCGTGTGTGCGTGTGTGCGTGCTTGCGTGCGGCTGTGTGTGTGTGTGTGTGTGTGTGCGTGCATGGTCATGTGTGTGAATTGCATGTGCATGTGTGCCCTACAGTTATTACAAATGGCCGTTGTGCACGTGGGTCACAGAAGCCAGTAGTCATCATATAACTTCACATAACCGCTTAAACCCTATTTTAGACTCTGTACAGTACTTCATACAACAATGGTATCACATGGAAATTATTTTTGTCTATAATGACATCCCCAAAGTAGGAACGCCATGGGTTGAAGTGGTTCCAACATAGCCTACAGTAGTAGCCTACAGACTGTTTCCTGCATGGCCTCAAGGTCACTTATAGTACATTGAAGGAGAAGAGGGAATAGGAGGTTTGCTGTTGAAGGAACAGCAGATGGGGTAGAACAGCCGTCTTGCTGCATGCAACAGCACAGCAGTGCTGTTGCCGGGGGACAAAAATGGTCCTACAGTGACAAGTGCTGGCAGAGAGGTATAGTGACATTTCAGCTTCAACAGATTTGACGCTGATCAAAGTGCGAGGCGAAAGATGGATCAGCTCTTGCCAGCAGGTCTGACGGATGATTTTTCACGAAAAAGGGCTAGATCCAGGAATGGATCCTGTAGCTGTAGCTTTTTGCACTGTATAATCCATAGAAATGGACCCATGGGGGTGAGTTTCTACATACTCTACATACTACCTACTCTGCATCTCATGGATGATATGAACCATCCACTGGAGGAGCAGGTCAAAACAATTGATGTTACCTAGAGCTCTGGGGAAAGACTGAGGAAGACTAATGTCGGATACTGATTCCAACAGAGATTGTAATTGTGTGCATCAGCCTTTAGGCAAGTACTGGTCAAATAGTGGAAAATGTATTAATCGTCAATGCGGTTACTCACTCATGATCTCTAGAAGCTTAAAACGCATACGTTATGATATGAGCTACACACCTGTGAAGTGTTGTGACTTCATCGTGCACGGTTGTGACACTATTACATTGATGAAAATACAAGCCACACTGTCGTGGCTGTTAAAGTTGTCACTCCATCACTTAGTGGCTTGGCTATTGAGGGGTGCCCGCTGGCCTATAGCACATATATAGGCTCCAAGGTTCGAATCCCGATTTCCAACAACCTTTGCTTCGTGTCACTCCCCGTCTCTCTACACTGAACTCTCAATAAAGGCAGAAAAGCCCCAAAATAATCTTAAAAAAAGAAAAAAGAAAAAAAGGGCTGTTGCTGCCAGAGCCCATATGCAGCTCCACGGAGAACTCATCACATGGGGTACTGCCGGACCACAAATCTATCTGTGATGTTATCATTATGAAAGCGTACCGCGAAATCGACTCATTTTAACGGCTGAATTATTTAATTGGACTGAAACTATTTAACTGTGTTCCCATAGCACTCTAAAGACTCACCAAATGGGGTCGGATGCATGCATAATATAATATAATATAATACAGCTTGTAGTCTGAAATCAAGCTACATAAATAATGCTTGATTAGTCAACTCAATACCAAACGAAATCACTTTGGGTCATGAGAAAAGAATCTCGTGGAAAGTTTGGCTCTCAGGGGACAAGGTTTGAGCACCGTCGACTTACAGAGCAACTATTACTCCTACTGACCCAGGCAGCCCCTGGAGCTCCTGGCCACGTGCCATGGACTATTGCTTCTCCATCACAGAATGGAGCACTGCTGGGACCTACTTGTTGTTCACACGCCCTGGCAAGCAATTAAAAAACAGCTGGAGTTTTGCAGAGCTATTGAAGATAAGGGCCGTTCTCCGGGGTGTGGTGTCCACAATAACTGTGCAACATTATCCCCGCAGATAATCAACAGCTAGCACTGAAGGCATACAAACCAACATGAAGGGAAGGGTTTTAACTCAATCAACCCGGTATATGCTTTTAATGGATAAGCAGTTGTGTATTGTAAAAGGAGCTTGGTAGGAGTGAACAGAGGACAGCAGGGTTTTTCATTCAAAGTTCTCTATACTTCAGTGCATCTAAGAAACATAAAATAAGCTGCTTGCCAGGTGTATAAGTAGCCTACAAACTCAAAGTATCATAAGGAAACACAAGTTCTGATGACCCAAGCTGAAGTCCAGGGTCACTCAGTATCAATGTCATAATACAACTACAAGACCACAACCAACAGCATTAGAGGGGGCTTGCTGATTGATTGGCAGATGCCAATCATTCATTGAATGTCATGAATGAACAGATTAATTCATTTGGTGGTAAAAGCTAAGAGCACAACAGCACTTCCATAACATATGCATAACATAGGTGTGCCATACCATATTCCTGCTAAACGTTGCCTACTGCCCCAGAATGTCACTCTGCTGCGCTCCCCTTTCAGACTTCATTGGGCAGTTGAATTGCTGCTCACTGCTTCTAGTTTTAGGATGGGTAAAATGCAGATGACGGATTTCACGTACAGTATGTGCATACGATATAAACAGTTATTCTATCTAAGGTCAATGAAAAAAGAGATCAGATTAAAACAAGAAGAGTTAAAAGAAACAAACAAAATAGATAACTGTAAACTGTCTATAGACAGGATGTCATCATAATTATCTCCCCATTCTAAACAGTCCATTCCTATGCTTTTCCTTTCGACCCACCTTTATCTCTGTTTTGTTGTATGAACAACAGCATGGTTATTAACAGAGCTCTGTAATCAACTAAGATGATAAATGCATCTTAATTTCATGTAGATATTCAATATGATTCTTTAAATGTCTTGCATTTTTAAAAGTGTATCACAAACCTGATACCTACTGGTACTTGCTGACAAGATACTGCACTGGTAAAATTTCCCTCTACACCTTTGGCATTGCAGTAGTAAACACATAATGATGCAACTCAAGCTGCGCCTGCTGTGCCCATGTCACACTGCAATGTGTTGTGAGCTTGTAGATTGGCTATTTTCTATGCGTGACACAACAAAGTATACATCACCCTTTATTTGACTTATTATTGTCCTAGTACCAATCACACTGAGCGTTATTACTTGCGCAAGCAGAGCGCGCAAGTAATGTTTTCGCCCGGTCTCTTCCGCCGTGACAGCTGTCCCGCCATTCGATGTTTATGCAGAAAAACATCAAATCTGTGCCTGTTTTGCTGGGACCAAATGACCACAAATGACCATATTTCTTACGTCATCATTTAGAGCTAGTCATACGTATACTATATACTTAATCAGTAAAAATAAAATAGCAAATTGTGCCTGATCTGCTGGGACCAGAGTACGTGGTGTGTATATGACTAGCTCTTAATGATGACGTAAGAAATATGGTCATTTGTGGTCATTTGGTCCCAGCAAACCAGGCACAGATTTGCTGTTTTCTTGCATAAACATCAAATGGCGGGACAGCTGTCACGGTTTTTGGCGCAAAGTAACCACAGTATACCGCTAATCAACTTACAACTACACACTCTATATAGTATATATGTATACGTATATAGTATAATCCTATATACTATATATATACTATATATAGTATATGCCTATATAGTATATGCCTGCTTTGCTGGGACCAAACGACCACAAATGACCATATCTCTTACGTCATCATTTAGAGCTAGTCATACGTATACATAATCAGTAAAAATAAAATAGCAAGTTGTGCCTGATCTGCTGGGACCAGAGTACGTGGTGTGTATATGTATGACTAGCTCTTCACCCAAACTTATATAGATAGAAACTTGAATCATACTTAATAATACTAGGTGTTTATATGCATAAAGTAGGTAGGTAGCAAATAGTTACATCTAAAAATTATACATTTCAAACGTTCCTTCACAGAGATACTGAGATTTGACAGTTTACAGCGGTCGAAGGACTTGCGCGCTCTGCTTGCACACTAGTTGGCCATTTATGGCTACTAGTGTGCAACAAGCAAGTATGCACTCGACAGAGTGCAGTTCTAGTTGACACTAGATTGGCACATTAAACATTATGCTTCATTCTGGTACCCACGGCACGCAGCAGTATAATTGTGTTCTGGAACACAGCTGAGGTCTGAAATAGTCAACCAAATGGGACACCAGTTGTTCATAGCTGATCTAATGCCTATAATTATATAATAATAATAGAGTTTGCGTTCCAAACTGGTGTTTTTGTATTATAATAGCGTATCATTTTTAGTGTAGTATTGTTTTGCTTAGTTGCTATGGTACATTATTCAGCTCTGCCACACTATGTACGCGGGAAACAGGTGTATGCTCTAGTCTATGAGGCTGTCAATTGACTTTATCACTTTGGGGATCTCATTCTGCTGACCGACGACAGATTGTAATCATCTGAGGTCCGGGCTGCCAGGAGCTTGGATACAAGAGGTCCGAAGCGCCGACAGTTCTCTGAAACCCCCCCCCCCCCCCCCCCCCCCCCCCCCCCCCCCCCACCGATAGCATCTCTGCGCTTTCTCTGTTCCAACGTTCTCTCTCCCCCATCTCACTCCCAATGTGTTTTTCTTTTTCTCTATTTCTAAACTCGTCTGCCTTCACCCAAAACCTTTTAGCAGCCAGCCATTGCTTTTCTTGAACAATGATCTCTGACTGCCAAGAATAGAAGAAGAACAGTAAAATTTAAAAAAGTTTAATAAAAATTCTGTAAAATTTAAAAAAGTTTCAATAAAAATTCTGATAATGATGGGATCAGGCATGTGTGTGTGTGCTGCTGTGCAGCATTTTTGTACGTGTGCAGGGATGGGACACCGGAATGTGTCAGTTATTGCTCATAGGCAGTAACCGTGGTTACTCGGTTACTTGATGAATTGAATACACAGAACAGAGGGCTTTTTGGTGTTTTTTTCTCACCGTTTGTTTTACATCACCATTACATCACCTAATCAACATGAGTTAGACTTAAATTATTAAAGTCTAACTCATAATATATTAAAGTTTAATATATTAGCGCCCCTCACTTCACACGGGTGTGATTTTTGTATGATAATTGGGGAGAGGTTAGGGGAGTGGTTAGGGCTATGGTTAGGGTTATGATGTGTGTTTCGGTTGGGCCTTTTGACTCAAAGGCTTTCAGCTACACTATCAGGAAGAAACCAAAGGGAAGACATATTTGAATATTATAACCACACCTGGGGGTCTATTAACATTACTCTGTTAACTCCATAGACACTCCATAATGTTTACCAAAAAAGGTCCAAATACATGCATGTGCACTATACTATATGTCTGTGTGAATAATGTGGCGATATAAATGTGAGTGCGTGATGTACATATAATGATCCACTGTGCGTGCGTGCGTACGTGCGTGTGTGCGACAGTCTAATAGTCTCTCTCTAATCCTGGGTTTATCTGCTGGTCACTGAAGTGGGAACAGCACCAAGACGTCAGTCATCCGGCTGGCCAACCAAAACCTCTTTATTTCCACTGTCACTGGAACCTATTTGGAGGGGTGGAGATTTATTTGGGGTCCCTTATCTCTGCAGTCCAGTCAGGAATCACATAGCTGAACTCATGTATCTTTTCCACCCTCTGGGATTGAGTGAGGGAGAAAGCACATAGGCTAAGTGTTTCGTGAAAAGGTTCCTGCAAATCTGCAATGTTCAGTGGATCGAAGGACTCTGTCGCACTCCGGAGTCCGCACTCTGACCTAAATGCTTCTAATATGTAGCATATTTTTGGGGGCTGACAAAGTATGCTGTGTATTATACAGTATGTACTGTAGCCATGCAAATATCATGTTCTGTACAAGTGGACTGGATCTGCTGCCCCGGGCTGAATACTGTAGATAAGCCAGAATCCATGGTTACAATAACTACCAAGCACACAGACGTCCATTGACAGTATGGCAAGCCTATAGGAAACCTCAAAATGATCTTTTATAACGAAGTTGGAAGCTGACACTTTGGATTAACAGCATGTTCACTGACCCGTTCTTGTTCCAGTGGAGAGTGGGGAGGGACCGTGCACCACGGGAGCCATAAGCCTCATTTTCCACATGACTAATGTCCTCCACATGTTGATCAGTGCAACACAAGAAGAAATTGATGTCTAACCTTTTTTTGTTGACAGCTGTACCTGAGTTGAAAAAAAGACCCCCTCTCCCTCAGTGTCTTTAATTCAGACGGACAACATAAACAAACATTCACCACAACCTGCTGGAAACTTAATTCAATTGAAATAGGGGGGAGAGAGAGAGAGAGAGAGAGAGAGAGAGAGAGAGAGAGAATGGTGTAACAGCATGTTTCCATTTTAGCTAGACTAGCCAGAGTGGGCTTGCCACAAGCATGCATCAGGCCAGTTAAGAGGGCAGGCCTGGCAAGTCATTACTGTCAGAGCTAATGGAGAGAGATGAGGAGAGGGACTGGGGAGGTACAGCACTCTCTAATGAAAGAACACACTGCTAAGTTCAACAATTACACGCCCATGTAAATGTAAGGATAACACACCAACACAACCAGATGCCCACTATACTCACCCAAAACAAACGTGACCGGTTCGGTCGATCGTTTTTTCTTTCTTTCTTGTGTCCCTGGAAAAAACTTTTAGGGTCAGTTTCATGAAGATTACATTTTAGGGAAATGGTCCCTAATACACATTTCCTTGAGTTGTTGTGCTAATTTCACAGCATAGTTCAGAGAGCTGTTAAAAGACGGGAGAACGGAAAAATAAACTGGCCTGCATAGGCCAGGCTTTTCTTTTTTAGGATTGTTCCCCCAGACTTCACCTTATGAGTACATAGGAAAGAATGCCTCCACTAAGCACTTATAGCAGCTATATTGTGTTTCCTACTATTAAATAAAACATACATTACCTGCCTGTGTAAAAATGGACATACTCTCGTCCAAGAATTATTCATGAACTTCGGTTCAGTTGTGAGCATCTTTCCTGCATGGGGGATTATATTTGAATGGAAAACTGTACATTCATTGGTTGTCTTGACATGTGGGGTCCATTATACAGTATGCTTCTATAAAAAGACAGGTGGACTCCATTGTTTCCTATAGGTGGATCTGGAAAACAATGTGATCCACTTCAAACAAAATTACAGCCCTACCGATCGGTTTGACTGATATCGGCCATTATTATTACCGTATTATTTTGGATGGCATCGTTTTGCCCATGTGTTCCTGTTTTTAATCACAAATAGCAGCACTACAATTTCACAATGTATTGCATTACAGCACATTGTGAACAATTTTTGATTTTTTTTCAATAGGGTTTAAGTGGCTAAATGAAATGAGGTTCAGTTAATGTTTATTTACATCATTGTATAGCTAACACATTGACTGCCGAGAAACGAAATCATGAAATAACCTTCACGACTAACCTTCGTTAGTATTTCACTAACCTTTGAAGAATCATCTCTGTGCTAATGTAGGTCCGTTTCACGGAAATCCGCCTGAATATATTCCAATCGTTTAATAGTGTACATATTCCACAGTCCCGACAATGACAACAGCTGGGAACTGGGGCACAGAGGCAAGGCCAATGCCCCTCGTTTACTTTGCATTGCGCCTCCATTTCCCAGAAGCCTGAGAACCCTGTGTGACTGATCTTTGTCCGGTCACGTGATCCAAACGCATAACGTGTCCTACTGTGTCTGCTGGAAACCATGCATCTCTTAAAAGTGATCAAAAACAGCGATTATTGAAGCTTAACAGTTAACATAGGCTACAGTATGTATGTACAGTATACATAATTTGTGTGTTTATATTTATTGTTTCATCTTTCCTTAAATATGTAGGCTACTATGTCAGAGAGAATGCATGTGGCACCCGCCAGTAGCATCCCTAGAAATGCATTTTTGTTTCTGTTTGTAATGATCGGACGCTCTGATCGTAAGCTGTAGTGGTTGCAACCCCAGTTACCCCACCTGTCTCAACTGAGACGAGCAGTTGGCGCCCGTCTGTGTCTGGATCAGTGCTAGCCAGACTGATAGCTGGATGCTAGCAACATCAACATCCACTAAGAGGAGAGACCACCTAATTTCTTTTCTTTTCAAAGGCTGATCCAACACAGTTCTTTGGGCTTCTGCCAGTAAGACTTGTTTTACAAAGTGGCCGGCCCCCCATAGTTTGTAGCTCCTCACTGGAGAAGGATACCACAATATAATCCCATGCATAAAAGTGCTGACCAAGCGCTGTTCCACCGCTCATTCCCTTCATTCCCTTCACCACACTGATACTTGGTGATTCTTCCATTATCAGAAACGTTTCCCTCGACAATAATGTGGTTACTGCGCTTTCCTGGAGCAACAATCCCCAGCATCATTGAAAAGCACCCTGACCTGTTGTCCTCACTCCCAGCGTGTGTCACCAGACTTATTGTGCACCTGGGGACAAATGATTTGTTCCAAAAACACTGAGATTACGAAAGCTGATTTTATCCACCTGACTGAGTTTCTCAAAAGCAGCAAAAAGTCCCTTTTTCCTATTCCCATGCTGGACTGTGGATCTGGGCGATTCAGCTGAATGCATTATGTCGCACCTTTTGCATTGGATTGATGCCATCAAGTAAATTTCGTTGTACAATAATAAAATCCATCCAACAATTTTAATCTATTTTGGAAGCAATCCTCTTTTTTTTTTCTCCCGTCACGAGGAGTAAACACAGTAAAATCTCTTAAAATATTGTTTTTCAAAATTATTAAAGCAGATCTCCAAGTCATCACCAGTGAATGCAATAAATTATGTCTCAACTCAGGTAAAAAAATCAATAAATGAGAATTTCACATTCCGTCAGTTAGGTGTTTTATTTGAAACTGAGACATGGGCATAGGTCAGTGATCTCTTGCTGACCTGCTGGAGCCATATGATATTCTGCCCCCGGCCAGGG
>NC_139710.1:17018259-17028259 GCF_964188405.1 Protomyctophum parallelum
CAGAGAGAAACCTCCAGAAAGTGAGGCGTCAGCAGCAGTGTGGTTGTTGGACCGACCGACGGGGTCAGCATTTCTGTCACGTGCATGTCACCGCTGCGCTGACCGCCATGGGTGACCAGCGCTCAGCAGAAATGTCACCGACCCTGAAAATGGCACGTCGTAGCTACTCTTTCACTTTCTGCCAACCTTTAATGCATTCACATTCCTCGCTCTCTCACTCAATCTCTTTCTCTGTCACATTCACATATACTGTAAGCACACTCACATTTCCACGCACGCACGCACGCACGCACGCACGCACGCATGCACGCACACACACACACACAGAGGAAGAGGTTTTGAGGTAAAATACCTACATCTAGAGAGCTGTGCAGCAGTGGCAGTTCAGCAGTGATGGAAGACCTTGGGTGTCAGCCTTGATGTCGGCAGCCTAGATTTGTTTGGCTTGGGTTGTCATTACTTGTTTCTTTGCTGCAATAGCTAGTAATGGTCTGCTCGGCGCAGTACATGTGTGACAATGTGTGTTCATGTCAAGGCAAAATGTGTCACACTTTCCATAATTATTTCAACACACTTGCTATTTTTCAGACACCTGCACTGAATAGCAGCCGTAATCGTTCTGATCTCCTGCACTCTTGTTTGCCCTTGGAGAAAAAGCTATAGTAAAATGAGCAACCCACCTACGCACCTTTAGTGTTCTTGCAAAGATAATATTCTCTATGATACGAATCAGGAAATGATTAAATATTGCAAAAACATTATTGCTCAAAGTCAAAGGTTGCTATTTTCTCTTTCATTAGTCACTAAAATGTACCACTATCAAAACATAAT
This sequence comes from Protomyctophum parallelum, assembly GCF_964188405.1. NCBI lineage: Eukaryota > Metazoa > Chordata > Actinopteri > Myctophiformes > Myctophidae > Protomyctophum > Protomyctophum parallelum. The sequence continues at coordinate 17,019,091 of NC_139710.1, forward strand.
GTCTGTTGATTTGGCCCTATAATCGCCTTTTTTATTTTTTGTCTGATGAACATTTATTTAAGCCACCACTGAACATCGGCAAAGGAAATTCACTGCCAGGGGCAGATTCCCTGTAAATGTTAGCTGTACATATAACAGAAAAGCATAATTTAAAATCATGCCACATATGAACAATAACAATGTCAAACATAAATTGTATTTTCTTTGCATAAGCGATGTGACAGCCTGACCATGACAACTTGACAAACATGCCGGCTGCCCCAAATTACTCCTAAAAGGTGACTTCAACAGGTTTCCAGGTGCTGTGCTAAAGATTTGATGGTCTGTATATTTGCATTAGCTCTTTCCACCCTCAACAGTCAAACTTTACAGTATGACTGCTGGGTAATGAATTAGTTTTAAGACAACGTGCTGAATGTGCCAGTGGTTCTCTGAAACATTAGGTCCACTGTTTTCCTCTATATGGGGGATGGAGGAGACAAATTGGCAAACTAACTGGGGCAAGCTATGTTGGGGTTGAGGGGGTTTGAGAGCGGTGGGCCTGCCTTCCTCTGCCATACCTTAAATGCCTACAGCTGACCTATCTCGGTTCCCAATTCCTGTTTCAAATACACAGAGGAACAGATGTAGATATGACCGCTTAAATTGGACTGGGCTGTGCAAATATTGTATCACCTCATGCAAGCTTTTAAGGTTCTTTCAAACTTGCACTCAATGTTGTTGCAAGCGAGTTTGCACCAATTCCCCACACAAACCCTGACACATAAACGCAAAGACACAGAGACACAGAGACGCTTGAAAAGAAACTCTACCTGTATGTGCCACATGCAGACCTAAGCTATTCTCAAGTTATAGCATTCTCACTTCCCATCTCTACGGTACCTGCACTACTATTTAGTTGCAGGGAAGTGGTTTCCAGGCGACTATCAGCCTCGTACCAGGGTATTACTTCATATTGTCAGTATAGAATACACTGCCCGCTATAGGAAAAGGTCATGAGTACACGATATCACCGCTCACTAATAGTGAGTCGCTATCATTGCCCAACATATTGCTGTTAACCAGTGATGGATATGGTGTCATATCTACAAAACCCATTGTGCAGAAAGATAGGATAATCTGTCCTCGTTTTCTCTAACATGATTGAATTTTGTAAGCAATCAGTAAGGTTGTGATTGACTGCAAGCTGGTTTAAAATTGCCAGAGCAACTGAGAAACTCTACAGTGTGCAGTCTGAACGGCTGGCCATGTGCCCTGGTGCTGCAGTGGCGCTGCATGGTCCGATGGTCGTAGTCTGTGGCTGTATTGAGCAGCTCCTGCTGTAGATATGAATGTGTGTGGGGAAGTAGAGGAATCCGTAAGACACTGTACAGGGTTTCCAACGTGTCAGGTTGACCAAAATCTGTATAGGGATGCAAGAAAACACAGATTTGTCAGTAGCTCATACTAATAAAGAAGACAAAGGCAGTCATCACTGTTTTTATTACATAAAAGAATTAAGGGGTTCAGCCACATACAGTACTATATTATTTTGTTCCACAAAACTTTGAATGGAGGGACAGAGAATGTGTTGCCCTGGTTGTTTGGAATGCTGAGGACGTGAGGAATGGTTTATTAAGAGCATTGGATCGAGTTGTCGTTCTTTTCTCTCTCATTTGTTTGTTTGTGTCGGTTGTTTGTCCCCCATCTATCTGCCACCACTGCACCACGTACAGTACGTACCCGTGGTCCCTCCAGTGCCCGTCCCTCGCTTTTATTTCCTTCCCTTTCACAAAAAGCAGCGACTTAGGCCATAAATAAGCCACAAATTAAAGGAGAGAAAATCAATAGCGGGGCATTAGGCCTTTCATTTGGAGTCTTAAGAGGCCATCCTCCCTTTTAATGTGCTGAGAAATTAGACATACTGCTGTTTCATGGAGTGCTGTATCAAGGAGTTTGTGCATGTGCGTGCGAACAGTACTGTGTGTGTGTGTGTGTGTGTGTGTGTGTGTTATAATGTGAGTGCATGTAAACCAGTTTGCAGTGTACACCAGTGTACACATACTTGCTTGAATATGTGCACAAGGGGTGTGTGTGTGTGTGTGTGTGTGTGTGTGTGTGTGTATGCACTGTGTACACACTGTACAGTATGGGCTCCATTTTCGTCACCGCTTAAACCCCTTATCCCTAAACAGCTTTGCCTTTTTCTTTTTTTTACTATTTTGCAAAATATTTTTGAATAGTTAAAATGGCCAGTCTACAACCTCACAACGTGTCAATGTAGATTGGCTAGTTGAACTATTCAAAAATGTTGTTCAAAATAGTAAAAAAAAAGGCAAAGAAGTTTAGGGATAAGGGGTTTAGAGGTGTCGGAAATGGAGCCCTATGTCTTTGTGTTTCATGCTTGTGTACTGCACTGGGTGGTATACCAGTATAACGGCATAGCCATGAAAACTGTATCCAAACTGCATCAGAGCATCATAAAACTTGTACCTCTGAACACACGCACGCGCACACACGCACGCACGCACACGCACGCACACGCACACACACTGTACGCATACAAACTATACTCCCACTACTGTAAGGCTGAGTTATTATATTAAAGACACCCAGTTTAAGTGCAGGCTGTGACCTGCATTCATTAAAGAAGTTAATAGCTGCAGAATGCTTGGAAGCACTATTTGTAGAAGTCACTGCATGTTTTCATTTTTATCTGGATCCCTACTTTGAGTTCCCACATACGCATGCACGCATGCGAGCGTGCGTGCACACACACACACACACACACACACACACACACACACACACACACACACACACACACACACACACACACACACACGTGTCTCTCTCTCTTTTTCTCTTTCCCTGCATGTGCATGTCCACATGCACACGTTCACGCATTATAGTACATGGTTCACGTAATCAAGCAAGTTCTATGCATGTGTGCACACTGCACATAGGTTTATGGACATGCACTCACATTTTGTAACACTCACGTCGCACGCGCGCGCGCGCGTGGTCAAGCTGTACTCCAGCCAGAGTTTCACTCCACCGTGCTTATAATACACAGCTGCAACCCTGCAACCCCTCAGGGCAACATGGAATGGTAATCCACAATTTAGTACCACGCTCCACCTTGTTTGGATTATAAAGATATTAAATCATTCATCAATTAACACAAATAAATTCACCTGGCCAATAAGGCTTGTTCTCACTGACTACTGGGAATGGCAGAAGACTCAACCTCTGGGGGAGTTCAAAGTTAATGGTTCGCCATGTCATAACATTTCTGGGCTCACAAGCAATCTAATTACCATTTTTATTCCCTCTTGTTTGCAACTTTGCAGAGACTGTTTTACTAGTTGTCAGTTAAATGGATTCCATAACACTAACAATGCCATGCAGTCTCGACAGTGTTTGGTTCTGTGAACCATTGGCACATCTCATTTTCATTCATGAATAATTTAGTGGACAGAATTTCAAAATTATAATCCTTATTTGATGTTAAAGATTATTTCCCCTCTATTGTGAAGACAGGCATTATGGATGCCATATCTTCATGGGACAACTGCTTTGCCTCATAAGGGGGCAATTTATAAGCTCTGATTCTAAAGTTGCGCCCCAAAATGTCTGTCTTTAGGCATGGAACATTGGTTGTGCTTTCCATTCTGTCAAGGGCATTACTGAAGGATGCATTCACACAGGCAGGGAATTCACTTTGAAATGAGTTATAACGCGAGGAGCTGCACTATCAATCTTCCACCCTTAAACTCTATGTGTTACCGTTCCACCTCTCTTTCCCACACACACACGCGCACACACACACACACTCACACACACGCACACGCACACGCACACACAGACGCACACACACACGCACACGCACACACAGACACACACACACACACACACACACACACACACACGCATGCATGCTCTTTCACGCACACACGCACACATGCACTCACAGCAGACACACACTGAAAAAGAAAACGTTTAGTGGAAGCTATTGGGAAGTTATCCTCAACATGAAGTAATTACTCATTTAAGTTGTGTAATTGAGTTGGTGTACCATTACCATATGCACACCATGGAAAATTGTAGGGAGAAAGTCAATTTGAGAGAAACCACTGATCACTGAGCACAGTCAATAATGTATCCACACGACCACATATTTGAAGGAGTAATTGAGTGATTGGTTGGAAAAATTGGCAAACTCTTCTTCGATAAAACAAGTAGGCCAGCAGGTAGACCTTGTTCTCAGTGAATGTTTGCTACAGAGTAGCGGGTGGTGTGGTTTATTTGTAGCAATATAGATTTCTGCAATTCATATTTATGGCCATGGTGGCTGTAATTGCCTCTCCTATGTAGCTCATATCATGATCATTATCATTCACTACTCTGTCATTCATGTCAGCTATGAATATATATCCCACTACTCACTCATTGGAACTATTAGGAAAGCCGTTTGATGTGGCTAAGAGTGAAGAAACAAGAGAGAGAGAGAAGGGAGAGAGAGATAGATGATGGCAGAGAAAAAGTGATTGCACTCGTTTTACTGTGGTCCTGCATTACTATTCAATGGTTATTATTTTTCCCGCTTCGTTGAAATGCAAACCCATTTGGGTAGTGCAATAAAAACAAATTAGTACAACATGTGAATATTCCATTATGTGGCCGAGGGCCCACCAACTCCCTAGGTGGGCTCTTGGTTTTTCCCATCGAACCTCTCACCAAAAACTCCCATAATTGGCTAAATTAATTTGAGCACAGTTTGTAACTGTGTTGTGGTCATGTTTAATTTTTTTGGGTCTATACTAGGGTCTACTTTTTGGGTATACTCAAATATGTCCTTCCTGTTAATGTGAACATTGCATGGTTCAGTGTGTGGAAAGTTACAATGACACTGCATTATCTGTCACAATATTATAACAAATACTGAGATAATTAGTGAAATAATCAGGCAGTACATTTTAATTATGTTGCTCCCACTAATAGTCTGTCATTAACTCTAATGGACTCTTTAAACCTGATGATAGAAAATTAAGGACTTGATACATGGGAGTTTTCTTTTTATGTGTGGTGAGAATATTAACAATCACTATAGTTTATTAGTTTATGAGAGACAGCTGTGTACCTCAAAGTTGTGGAAGTGTGTGTGTGTGTGTGTGTGTGTGTGTGTGTGTGTGTGTGTGTGTGTGTGTGTGTGTGTGTGTGTGTGTGTGTGTGTGTGTGTGTGTGTGTGTGTGTGTGTGTGTGTGTGTGTGTGTGTGTGTGTGTGTGTGTGTGTGTCTGCGTGTGTGTGTGTCTGCGTGTGTGTGTGAAGTTATTTATTCATGTGGATATGGATGAAGGGATACAAATGGATTTCACAGCATGATGAGCGTTTCTCATGTGTTTCATCATGTACTGTAGCATGTGTGAATGCACATTATCTACAGTATTGCCCTTAACTTAGCTGGGGCTAGATGTGAAACCCTAATACATTCTCTAGGTTATTATTTACCCTTGATATTATTATGATACTTGGATATTAAAATAGTTGTGGAAAGTTTTCTGCTTCAATTCTTATATGAGCCAAACAAGCCATATAAAATATATGTTTTATGAGTTATTCAGCTGCACGCAAGGGCAAAAGACTCCCGCATGCATACCATGCACCTACCCACACTCACACAACCACATACATGCACACTCATGCACACGCACGCACGCACAGGCCAGCGCAATCATGTTATCAGTAAAACATAAAGTACATGCAAACAGCAATAACCCCTCAATACATTCACACAAAGCTGTGATCACACATGCACGGTTCTGTTTTTATGAGTTCCACCCAGACCCAGTAGACTGCACAGTGACCGTGTTTATATCTCCTAGAAGAAAATATTAAGGTTTTTTATTTGGCCTTTAACAAGGCAAGACAACAAATTGGCTTTTATTAAACAAACAAAACCGACTACCGTGGGGATAGGCAGCCCGGTCTGTACAGGCCTTTATTTAGCCTGTGGGCATTTGATCTCAGACCAATATGTGATGGCTCGCATTGTTAAACCAGGAAAAACTAATGAACTGATATTCATTGTTTATTTTCGCTCACAGCATTGGGTGATGATCGGGAGGATACAGCAGAGATGCTACTTAGACCTCCCTGCTGAGCTTGCACTCACATGGCTAATTAATATACATTCTTATTATGTGGAGAGGGAAACCTGGGATTTCACCGGGTTTTATTTCTTCAGCGTGCCCGGTCGCTGAGGCTTTTTCCTAAGCTCCCAAGCCAAAAGGGAAGAAAAAGTGTTGACACAATCATTCTGGACCATTCCTCCCACATATTTATTTTTGTCAAGAAATGGGTTCCAATCGTTTCTAACAAATATGGCTGCTGAATGAGTTCGTTACGCTGCGTGAAATGTACTGTAAGAACGCAGAGGATATAACCGGCAATCCGGCATGAAATATTAACTTTTACATTATCGTGGACCTGGCAGAGTTGAGCATTGATTGTCATTAGAAACCCATGGCACTCTTAAACACTAAAAAACACTTCAGAGCTGCACAGAGGAGGCTTCAGTGAAAAGGCTGCCACTACCATCACTGCAATCAAAAGTATTGTGATCGGTAAATGTGGCACAGCAAACATGGTGTGTTTCACAACAGTGATTGAGTTTGATATGCTTCGATATGCATAATCCCATTTTATGCATTTTTAGATCTATTAGAATTAGTAAAATTGTCAGCGTTCATTTATCTGAGATTGCACAATGGAACCAAATGGGTCCTTATGGGTCCATTTGGTTTTACACTAGAGTTACAAACCCATAAGGGCCCCCACAAAGGCCCCTGGGGGTACATGGACCCCAAATACAGACCTCGTGTTCTGAAACATTGTGGTTCAGCACAAACGAGATGGTCAGCAAAAAATAAATGAATACAAAAATTGAAAGATGAAGCAACCTTCCCCCATCTCTATCACTAATGAAAACCATAATCCTCTGAATGTTTTAAATGTTTGGGGACGCATTAAAACGAAACAGAAATGACAATTTCCATCTGTCCCGTTGCTCATTCATCAACAGAAACCATGAATGACGCGTCAGACTTCAGACGCTGTTTTCCCCCGATGGAGAACTTGGAGAGGAAGTGAGCAACTCTGGTGGCTTGGCTGTAACAATCCGAGTCAGCAACAGTCTAGTCACGTTCTCTTCCAAAAGCCATGAAAAAGCCATGATCCCTCTTCCAGATGTAGAGCTGTATCGTGAAGCCCGACAACACTAGATAAGGGTCAACGGGGGATTGGGGGGAATCTCATCGATCAACTTCAGGCCCGTAGCGACTGCCGCGGGGTCAGGGAGCATCTCATTATCTGTGATGTAAAACAGCTGAACACCCATGTCCACCACCATGCACACCTACTGTACGGACGGTACCACCATGGCAGCTTTCTATGTACAGTATATCCTACAGTATATACCCCTGGTGAAAACCTGTGCGTGAGGATGATCAAATTACGTGTAAATATACACAGGGTACATTTTGTACACTTTGAAAATAGGCAAACAATAGTTTAAAAATAACCGATTATATAAAGTGCTATATAAAGTGTTTTGCGACGCATCGTGACTCGCAAGGTCGTAAAAGCAAAGACATGAAGGTCTAGGATAGGATGGAGGTCAAGGTCAAGGATAGACCCCTGATGGGGTCAATTAAGTACAGTACATAGGATTGAAGTTTTTGGCTTTTATTGATGGTTTATTGAAAGTTATTAGCAACGATAGACAGGAAAGTGGGAGGAGGGAGAGACAGGGAGAGACATGCAGTAAAGGTTGTCATGAACGAGACTCGAACACGCAACACGCTGTCAGGCCAGAGCCTATATATGGCATGCACTGGACCACTAGGCCAGCGGGCCCCCTACGTTTTTAATTTAACTGTGTGCATGTACATTTCAATTCAAATTACTTAATTTCTGCCACGAACAGACAAGACAACAGCAGTATCTATAAAAAGTGAAATTCTCAAACAGATACTGAGGTTCAAGATTCCGCACTTTAAAAATATGTATTATGTTTTTCAGTCAAAACATCTATAATCCATAGTCTAGTTGGCTACTCTCAGTAATTGGTTGGGCTCTGCTTGTAACTAGTATCTAATCAGAAGCAAAGATGCTCATTTGTACCTTCAAAAGAAAATGTACGGCATGCTCTGAGTTTTCAAATTGGCTTACTGTTTTCAATTTGACTTTAATTTAAAGGTATTCTGTAGTGGCCAATCACAGCCATCTATTATTTAATTAAGTCCATTAACTGCGGTCGACCGGGCAAAAAAGTTCAAAGCTTTTAGCATTTAGAGCATTATTAAATGCATTCTGCATGCCATTCTGCCAGTGATCGCTCTAATGGATCCTTGCCGTCCATCAGTGGTATATAGAATTACATTGCTTTTATATCAGTCAGACGTCGCAGGATCCATCTGGGCTTCTCCTAGCTGCTTATCCAAACGGAGACATATTATGTCCGATGTCAAACCGTCGAAACCGAAAACATGTTTTCCGAAGTGATCAAGTAAAGTGGTATCGAATTAATTAGACAAAGTTTTCTTTTCTGCGGGACTCCCCTCTGTGGAATAGTATGTGACCTTCCCTCGACAGTGGGGCGGCAGCAGGCTCTGTTTGTTCAACCTTCGCTTATCTGCCGGCTCAGAAAGAAAAATAATATATAAAAAAAAAAGCAAAAAGAAGCGGTTCGGAGATCCAAAGTAATCTTGCGGCCTGTCCTCTCCGATACTTATCAGTGGAGGAAACATGTTTCCAGTTAATTCAGAGCAGGAAGAGGTGGACTGGGGGACAGACTCCCCGTGCAAAATACCACAGAGAAACATGATCTAAACATTTATTAATTTCTGGGGGGGAATAACATACGGGACCAAACTCGTAGGCATGGTGCTCGTTTAACCGTGAAAATATCGCAAGAGGATATACCCATTTCATAGCAACAATAGCGAAAGCCATCACTAGGCTATATGAGCTCATGAGATTTTATCCTCCATAGTTTTGGGGATTTATCATTGACTAAAGGTTTAGGTCATAGGTAAACATTGAGTCGGTAGATATATCTGTGCAGAAATTTCATGGCATTACTGTACCGTGGAAAAAATAAGACCGGCAATAAATCATACATGTAAG
>NC_139710.1:17030759-17190759 GCF_964188405.1 Protomyctophum parallelum
CTCTGCATTTCCACAACAAAATGAAGAAAAGTGTTGCAAAAAACAAATGAACAAAAAAACATGTTTCTATTACTCCTAAACATTTTGAGCAATATTTTTTTTAACGTTTTTTGAGCGATATTTTATCAACAAGTGAAACGTATAAAATTGGTTTATTTGATTAAAGTTTCTATATTTGAGGAAAAATTACATTTAAGCAAACAAATGAAAATAAACAAAAATAACTGTTTTTTATGCTTAGCAGTCTGGCAGCTCAGGCACCCAAATAATCAATGCTAAAATACAAACATGTAGGCCTATTTGTGTGTGTGAGAGAGAGAGAGAGGGGGGGAGGGGGGAGAGAGAAAGAGGGACTCAATACCTCAGCACCAATGTTTCTCTATAATTTATATATTATTTTTTTGTCCCACGATTTTGTAACCCATTTTTCACCCCTGTGTCAATCATCCTGTGATGTGATCCTGGGCTCTACACACCCTCCGCCAACCTAGGGAGAGCAACGGACTTAACTCATGCTTCCTTCATGCTTGAGTGTCCAAGTTTCCCTGGTTGGACGTAGCGCGTGTAGGAACACGTTATTCCAACCAGTTCCTTTCCCCTCCCTCCATCAGGCGCCCCGGCTGGCCAGGGGGAGGCAGTTTAGAGACCAGGATTACTGCATGTTTTTGTGAGGGTACCTACCCTAGGGGACACAGGGAGAACATGCAAACTCCACACAGAAAGGCCCTTTCGCCAACCCCGCCTTCGGGTATGGGCACTGATGACGCGGAGGAGGAAACACGCCGCCAGCACCCACAGCGCCCCGAGCGGGAATCGAACCCAGGACCTTCTAGCTGTGAGGCGACAGCACTACCAACTGTGCCACCGTGCCCCCTCAGCACCAATGTTTCTCTTAAATTGGCAACATTTAATTTGGCTGCAACACTATGTTTTGACGCTTTGCCAATAAACCATAATTGAATGAAATTGAATAGAGTGCCTGTGATTATAGTCCGAACACAGTAAAAGTTCTCACTTTTACTGTGGACATAATTTCCAAGAGACAGGTCATTTACCGCTCTATATTCTGCTCTTCTCTACTGGAGCCCCATGGGTCCATTTTAAATCTAGTCCAATTCATTCAGATTAAGGACAATAAAATCAAATTTAACAATGGAATTACTGATTTGGGTAGAAACACTCATCTTTCTTCACTCACTCTGACATACATTGTGTGAATCTTTACTAATAAAGAACTAACTGATGCATTTGGCTAAATACATGCTCCATTTAAAGGTATATTCAGTGATTTCACTCAAAAAACCGTAGGTTTCGTTTTTGGCTGGGACCTAAGCCTTTCATCCAATCAGGATAGAGAGCCAAAAACGAAACGTAAGGTTTTTTGACCCCCAGGGGTTAACTGGGGACAGGGAGGAACTCCTTATATGGTCAGCACACTCTATAGTAGGGAGGATTATCACAACAAAACAAAAAAATAAGTGATATTTGAATTAAGTGAAATCACTGAATATACCTTTAAATGTGTGTGTAGCTCCTACACCAGCATTTCCCCCCCAGTTTATATACAGTACCCATCAATATCCGTACTCTAAAACCTAAAATGGCTGAGTTCCTGGTTTTAATTGGTTAAATGCATAACATGAATTAATTATATTCCACCTTTTTTGTTTTATTTTTTGTCGCAATAAAATACGCCCCATATATGGTCATGCCTTGTGAGTGACATCATGTGATGTCATCAATATTAAGTCCATATATGGAGATCCCTGAAAATGAAGGCCCGGCTCTATACCTGGGCCCTCATCCAACCCTGTACACTCCGCTGCCACTTTTAGATCTCTATATGGAGCTGACCTGTTCTGACATTCCATATGTTGATCAGACCTCATCAAAACCCTGTACAACTCAAGACACACTCTCTATATGGCTCTATATAATGGCCAGTACAGAATCCATTGTGGATCTGACCCCCCATGGCAAAGCGCCAGCGCTTGCCCAGCAGTCTGCTGTCACCCAGGCGGATGCATGCACGCGACCTCGCTTCTCGCCCTCAGGCGTCTTACTGCTATAATAATAATAATAATAATAATATCTCAAAGTAACAACAAGAAATAATCACTAAATCTTGTAGATCTGCTATTCTCGGTCCATTATTCATCACTGCTGCTACAGAACCAGCAAGTGGTGGTCTATGAAACAGCATGACAGTATGATGGCGAACATAAAGTTCACGCTTTCTGGTATACGTATGAGGAATATATAATTATGGCAACGGTCATATTTCAGCTTTATTGGAGAAAATGTTGCTCGGTTAATCATAGCATTGACAGCTACTGTATGGCTTTTTCAATTTCTCTTTAAAAATCATATTTATGTACAGTATGGGCCATTTCTTTTATGCAGTTCTTATCAAGCAAATTTGAAATAATAGACAGGAGAAGAAAGATGCCTCTTGGCTACAGGGAGGGGAAATGTAGTTTGAGTTATAATAACCAGTGTTTCAGGGAGGGGACTCATGGCACCGCACAATCCTGATTGATCATTTTAACTCTGAGATGTCTACAGTTAAATTAACATTGCAGACGCATTTCGCAGCGTATTATTCAAAGCCATTAAAAATACATTAATGTTTATTTAGTGAAAGATGTACTGTAACTATGAGCATTTCATTAATAATACAGGCTGAGATTGTTGAGAGTTTGCCTGTGTGCATGGGCATATGTGTTTGATTGGAAAGCTTGAGGAATAATTTAAGCTGTTGCACGCACGCACCCACGCACGCACGCACGCACGCACGCAGATAAATGCACATACTAGTCTACACCCAGTCTTTGTAAACGTTTAGCCCATGCATCTGGGCCAGGGGTGAGACAGCCGTTTATGCAAGTCTCTACGGAGGTGCAGGAGTTACCTTCCCCTTTCACGCCATCAATCTTCTCGATGTTTCTCATCCTTCTGAGATCCTGCTCTCACAATCCTCATTGAAAAACTATTCTTAGAATCGCTTTCTGTGGCTGTGATTTGGCAAACACCAAGGTGTCTAGGGAGCACTACGACCAAGGTTGTTCCGACCACAATTTGATGACAACTTGTTGTTCTTTTCGCCTCCCCGAACCCGATAAACAGGGCACTGCACCGTTGCTCTTGGATTAGAATGATTACATCTGGAAAAAATAAAATGAAAGTGGACATAATATGTTAAAGGCTCAATCTGGGATTGTTTGAAGCATAATGCAATGGGGTTATAATAACATACAGTACCCATTAAAAAGCTTGATTTGTGGATGGAATGTTTAATATCCGTTTTACTCAAGCGTTTTTTAAAACATTACCCAGTTAAACAAACCTATTACAGGCTCAAAATAAATATAAATAAAGTTGACCAAGGGTTTATCACATAAATAATTAAAACATCCACTGCAACCTTTTATTTTATAAATAATTTGCCAGTGGTTTGTTTACATTTGGATCACTGATTGTACCTTTAAGCACCCATTCTTCTAACTGTTTCACTGGAACCCAAGGTCATGCGACCTCCACCATACTTTCACCTACTAATTTAGGCCTATTTAATATAATACGTTTATATATATATATATATATATATATATATATCCATTTTTGATTAGTATTTAACCAAGTATATTTAACCAAGTTATTTCCTGTATTTTCCAATTCACTGTTGATCTTTTTTTAAATAATGTCACAATAACAAATCAATGCATGAACAATCTATTGCCTTTTTCAGGTCTTGGAACGTGTGGCCATGTTGAGATGAATTCAGTGAAGGTTTATGCCAATGCCCAACCTCAAACCTGAAACCAAATGTGTTTTTATTTGTATTCACATACAATTTTAACCGCACATGAACCAGTGTCCCTATTCTGAACATTCTGCCGTGTGTGTTGCATCATGTTTTTGAGATTGTAGATCGGCTATTTCCGTCCGGGAAAGATATTTGGTATTGAGGGGGAAAAAGAGGGGGCCAACAAAGTACTGTAAGTAGAGTATGTTAAAGAGTCTGTGTCCTGGCGTAAGCTGGTCGGGTCCTCACTGTGCTGGAGAAGACAAACAAGAGATAATTCAAACTATAGACAACCTTGAACTTGAGGGAGCTACAAGGACGTGGCTGTGTGATAGTGCTGCATCAATAAAAGAGCCTGTGCAAGCAGTAAAACACTGAAAGCTGTCAATCACCTTTATTACACTGTAAGTCTGCTCAACCTATCCCAAGTCATTCAAAGTCGTTCAAAAGTCTGGTTTGCAGCTGCTGCTGCTGCTGCTGGTGGCTGCTGGGGCTGGGGTTGGCGATGATGGCGTGATCGTGGTGGTAGGGACTGATCTGGGATCTGTGGTGTCTGTGATCGTGGTGGTAGGGCCTGATCTGAGGTGGCAGGAAAGGGTGCAGCATTCCAGATGGCGACATTGTGCAGAAATATTGCAAGCTCTGATGATAACGGCACACCTTTTCTGGAGCATATAAAAGCCTCCCACGTCCATCAGAGCTACCTCAAGTACCCAAGTACTGTGCTTGAGTATTTGTAAAAAAAAAAAAAATACATGATACATAATACATGACTTTCTCTCCGCTGCATTTCAAAGACAAATATTTATGTTTCCAGGAAGGAAAAATGTTTCAAATAGTGATCTACGAAGCTTGCCTTGTGGATCAGCTATTATTGATCATTCTTTGAACTTTTTTGGAAAATGTCTACATGTAATGCAGAAATACATTGACATAAAAAAATATCCCCTTTGAATTTTACTTTTGTAAAAAACATGGGTATTTTTAAACGCCTGTATTCCAGTACTTTAACTCTGACAAGGACCCAATTGTTGGCTCTACCGGAGACTAGTACGAGTACAACTCTGCATGGTGTTGTATAGCTCACCTGTTGTGCATCCTGGGGGGTGTTAGTTACCCAGTAACTAACAAGCCATCAGGCAGAACTCCCCTTTGAAAATTCCTCCCCACATATTATTAGAGACATAATGAAGGAATTGTGGCCACCGCAGAACGACATGTTTTATTACTTTGCACACTGATTGGTGAATGAATGCATTTCTGGTTAATGAAAACAAACTCATCCTCTTATTTCAAAATTCAGTGTTCAATTTCAAGAAGGTTTTTTTGTCACACACTGTGCTAACTACATTAAACAAAACAAGGTAATAAAAAAAAAAAAGTAATACCAGTAAGATGCCCTGAGGCCAAGATGCGACCTTGCCCTCATCCGCCTGGGTGACGGCAGACTACTGGGCGAGCACTGGCACTTTGGCATGGGGGGTCAGATCAACATAATTATGGAATGAATTTTGTACTGGCCATATATGGGGTGTGTCTTGAGTGTACAGGATTTGATGAGGTCAGATCAACATATGGATTGTCAAAACAGGTCATCTCCATATATGGAGATCTAAGGGTGGCAGCAGGGGGAACTGCAGTTTCTTGAGTGTACAGGGTTTGATGAGGTCTGGCCATATATGGAGTGTGTCTTGAGTGTACAGGGTTTGATGAGGTCTGGCCATATATGGAGCGTGTCTTGAGTGTACAGGGTTTGATGAGGGCCCAGGTAGGCCCGGGCCTTAATTTTCGGGCCTGTTGAGAACTCTAGTTTTTTCCGACTGCCGGGCAAGACTGGACTAATAACTTTGGGGCGGGCCCGTGTAGAGTTTGAATGGACAGGTATCAGTCAAAAAGCAGACATCGAATAGGAAGGACGGTTGGGGAGGGTCAACATATGGAATATCAGAACAGGTCAGCTTCATATATGCAGATCTAAGGGTTTGAGGTCAGATGTAGAGTTGCTGGCCGGCTCCATACTGTACAGTATATGCAGATCTAGGTGATGATCCAGTCTTCTCCATGTATGGCTATCCAGGGTTTGATGAGGTCAGTGTTGTGATCTTCATATATGGAGACGGCCATATATGGAGCGTGTCACGAGGCATGATGGACTGACGGCCATATATGGTGGAGTGACGTGTCACAAGGCATGATGTCACGAGGTGTGATGGACTGACAACCATATATGGAGGCGTGACTGACGGACGGATCGACAGACGGATTTTGCAGGTTTTCATAGTAATCTGCGACCTACAGTCGCAACAAGTACAAAGTTAAAAGTATATATAAGCAATTGTAAGAAACAAGTCAAGTAGAGTGTGTCTAGTGTCTAGTGTGTAATAATTTAAAGTGTGGCAGTGTGCAAGTGTATAGAAACTAGAAAGTACAATATGAGTGTGGGAGATGTGCAAGAGCTTTGGAAAAAAAAGAATGAAAAACTTGCATGCTCTCGTTTGAGTATTTATAGATTAACGCAGTTGACTGCACAATATTCAGGGCTATTATAGCCTGAAGGAAAAACAATTTCTATCATGTCTTTTTCAGCTTCTTCCAAGCTGTTGAATACCCCCTCCACTCAGAAACATTTTTCTTTTTCTACAGTTAACTCCTCTTAGAGGCATGACTTTGACTATACAGATTGTTATGTGCAGAGCCAGCGTGACCAGACCATCCTTTTCACATTCTTCCACTGCAGTTGGGGAGCTTCTCTGTACTTCTTCAGAATAGGTGCTGCCACACTTACTAAAGAGCCGCGGACGTTCTCGGCTAGTTTACGCAGCTTCTTTTCCGGGTTTTTAGACAGCTGGTGGATGGAAATTAAGCTCCACACCCGCGGCTGACTGCCGCGGAGGAGAGCGTTTCCGGGAATCTGTCCGTCGCGGCAGTCAGCCGCAGAGGTGGAGCTTCTTTTCCAGCCACCAGCTGTCTAAAAACTCGGAAATGATGTAAAACACAGCTTCTTCTGTCCGCTTGGCCGTTTTCCGCTCAGGTGTGGAAACGACTAATCTGAGCTCCTGTGTGACATCACCAATCGCATGGACCTATCATGGCCCAATATGCATATTAGCCACTTGCTGACACCTGAAACCACTTTGCATTGAGCAGCTGTGGTAGGGCATATTCATAGTTAGGATTTCTCAAGGGAGATAGAGTAGATCTGCTTACAGCCCTTTTTCAGATTTTTTTTCATTGTACTCTTACTGTATGTGTGAAACAATAGATTATGTTTACATTAGATGTTGATAACCCAGGAGTGAGTAAGTAAGTAAGTACATTTTATTTATAGAGCACCTTTCGAAACAATGTTACAAAGTGCTGTACAAAGTGGTCAACAAGGTAAAACAATCATGTTAAAACAAGGGCATGAAACAAACAGGAAAAAAAACAATAGAAGGCAAAACATTGAAATGCAAATATGTCAAGTAAAAATACATCATAAAATAAAGTGCTGACGATGATAAGCCAGGAGTACGAACATGGCGCATACGTATATTGCACCTTCAAGCATCTTAAGCGCCTACCGTATACCATGTTGTGGTGTACTATACCAAGCACTGTATGTTGTGTACTGTATGTATCTGTTATAGCTTAACCTTGGTTGCATTGACCTTCACCTTCGGTTGTGAAATTTCAAGACATACATCTGCGTGCGTCTGTGTTCTTAGTACTTCACAGTGACATTAGCATAGCCTACAGCAGAACGGTTGAACACTCTAGGGATAAAAAGTACACATTAGCATGACTCTGTTTGGAATAATTTTGTTATTCTTGGCATAATAGTCCCGTATCATAACAGATGTCCTTCTGAATAATATAAAGAAATACAGAGAAAAATAAAATAAATGTTCTCATTGAGATAGGACTTATGAGGATAGGTCTTGTGTATAAAATTGGACCACTGTGAGATATAGAGAGGCAGTGGAGGAAAGTAACTAACCATGTACAAGTTTTTCCAATTTTCAATACTTTTACTTCTACTCCACTATATCTCAGAGGCGAATGTTGTGCTTTTACTCCACTACCATTATTTGTGAAATTGAGTTACTACAGTTACTATACATTAACCACTTGAGCCCTATATACTAAGGCTGTTCATAATGACTATACGGTACTTTTACTATACCTGTTCATGCCCATACCATTTTGAATACCATTTCCACATTGCTTAATGACACTTTTATGCATGTGAGTACTTCCTCCACCACTGCGCTCTATTAGATAAAATAACAAAACAGCTTAAAGGGATAGTTCACCAAAAATAAAATATTCTGGGAGATGGTTTTGCTTTTGTCATCTCTGATCCAATATTCCAATATTTTAATATTCAAAGTAAATAGGAGGACTAATACGGTCCTGCTTATAAGGGATCACGTTAATTATAGATTTGCTCTCGTTAAGCTCCTGTTTACTTAAATTAAACATTGAGTTTGATTTAGGTTGAGTAATTGATAGGAAAACAATGGGGTTGAACTATCTCTTTAAACAGTACTGTCTTTACAGAGCCAAGGCTGCCTGATGTGATGACAATACTTTTATCTGACGTGCCATATTTAATCACAAAATCATCCACATGGTAGTTGCAGCAACATCTTCAATCAAGGCCTGCATTAATCAATCCTGTCTATCTGTGTGTTGAAATTTCCCTTTCCTAGAAATGCTAACATTATATGTATGTATGAAAACCCACCTTTTCAGACTCCATCATGGCCCATAGCACTTACCCTACCCCCTTAGATAGCATTTCTGTAGACTTAGATAGCATCTGATACAGACTTATAGCATGTTATGTAGACAGCACTATAATTGCATTGTATATAGTCATAGCACGCCATAGTACATACAGTATGTATAGCATAGTAGTATAGTTTATATGTATAGTCTCATAATATAGATATTCCACTGTTACTTTCTTAGCTTACGCATGTTTTATGATAAATGCTTTTTTGTGATGTATTCCCATGCTTTTTGTTCTTGCTTAATGTAAGTCGCTCTGGATTAAGAGCGTCTGCTAAATGCCTAAATTGTAAATTGTAAATTGTAATGTACGAAAGTGACCAGATCCAGATGATAGTGATTCAGAACCAGCTGTCCATCATATATATTTTTTGAACAATAACAAAACACAATACCCTGCTAGAATCTATAGACTGTAGTCCACATGCTATGTGTTGTAATATGTCAACTTGTGTTTATGTTATCCCCTTGTTCTCTAAACAGTAAACTTTATCAGCACCATAAACAGAATCACCCTGTTTGGGCTTCAAGAGAGCGCGAGGTTTGTATATCCAAAGTGTTTCATTGTTTAGTCTGACTTGAATTACTGGTAGTCTTCTTGATTAAGACAAAATGGCATCATTATTATGGCCGGACTTCCGTTCAATTTAAGTCTAACCGTACGTTCTTGTACAATGTCCTTCAACAACTCTTTACAATGATAAGTGATCAATCAAACATGCATGGTTTTCCAACCATAAAATATTAATAATTTTTGTATTATCCATTTTGAATATCTGCAGCTACTCCCACCATGGAAAATGAAACTCAGTTGTATTTGTATATATATAAGTATAAGCAATATGTTTCGTTCTCCAAGTCTTTATTATTAAAGGAGAATTCCATGCTAGAATGCTTTCTTATCTTTCTTACCTTTCTTTGTAGTTGTTACGTCCCCACCAAAGAGGTCCAGGTGTTTTTTTGTGCAAAAACTCCTTATTGGCTATTTTCCCTACCATACGCCCTCAATGAATTGCATTGCATTGAATGGGAATTGAATGGTGCTATGGGGTGTTATGCTAGTTCGCTTATTTCCATCGAAATAAGTAATAAAGTGTGCCGCTTGGGATATTATTTACATTATGAAGAGAGGATATATACACAGAAACTATAATTTTGAGCGATGGAAATAAGCGAATTAGCACAACACCCCATAGCCCCATTCAATTCCCATTCAATTCAATGCAATTCATTTAGGGCTTATGGTAGGGGAAATAGCCAATAAGGAGCTTTTGCACAAAATAACACCTGGACTTCTTTGGTGGGGACGTAACAACTACAAAGAGAGGTAAGAAAGCCTTTTAGTATGGAATTCTCCTTTAAAATGTATTGATTAAATGTACAATAGCAACTCTCAGTGGCGTGCACATTTAGAAGGGCAGTTGCTCAAGTGAAAAAAGGGCACCTTGTGCAGAACGTGGAACCGGACGGTTGCCTTAATAGTGTGAGATTTATAGATTTTTTTTCAAAAGGGCACATTGCCAAAAGGGCAGGGTGTGCTCTAGCACCCCCTAGTGTCTATCTGTGCACGCCACTGGCAACCCTATAGGAGATGAGGAAAGTTTACACATAAACACCCACACCTGGGATTCAACCACAGTGATCTAAGTTGCTGAGTAACCCAATGTGTGCCCACTATTGTTGAGGGAAATGAAAGGCTTTCTCATTCAAAGTGACACATATATCCCATTCCAGAATATAGCCCTTCTCTTCACAAGTTACATTAACCAAATTCCATCCCATTTTATACCCATAACATATGAAATATTAAAATACTAGAATTTCGCGGCCGCTCATCCCAGAGTTACTTTGCCGCGCACTATGGGAAGAAGGAAATTGCGGGAGTTGACTCCACATGTAGTAACGGATGGGTTATTAGTTATTATTATGTGTCCTTATTAGTGTAGCGTAGTGTAGTCAACACGTTATGGCTCATACACACTGCCTGGTATTTCCTCCGATTATGCTGTCGGGGAGCATTTTTGGCGCTGGCCGACAAAACCGCTGTTCTGACGTTAAGCGGTGCCCAAAAGGTAGATCAGGATCTACCAGTATAGATCACAAAGGCTTTGCAGTTAGACCACATGACATGGCCCTAAAAATATATATAATTTTAATATAATAAACGATTTTTGCATCTGCCGCTTGAGATGACCTGAGATGACTTGATTGATTGACATCAAAAAGGGCCTGTCAGCTCAAACACACAATGCAATACTTGTTGTTGCGTACAATCATCAGTAGCAAAGTCAAATACCAAAAATAAAAACCCTACCATTTCCGTTCCCCCCCCCTCTATTTCCCATTCCATGTGTCTTATAGTTCTCTGGCCTCACACACACACACACACACACACACACACACACACACACACACACACACACACACACACACACACACACACACACACACACACACACACACAGTATTGGCAACAAATTGCACTTGAAGTACAGTACAGTTGAAAATAGCAGATCTACCAGCTCACAATGCATAATCATGTAACATATTCTGTTTCTCACACACACACACACACACACACACACACACACACACACACACACACACACACACACACACACACACACACACACACACACACACACACACACACACACATCAAAATGTACTTTACAGTTGAAAATAGCAGATCTCCAAGCTCATGATGCAGCAACACAGCAGATCTCCAAGCTCATGATGCAGCAACACAAACGTCCAACATAGATAAAAGTAATTACTCACCTACTGCTGCAGGTCCATAAATAATCCCAGTGTTGTTCAAGATGCATAATAATGATTGTCGCGTGGTTTAGCGACGACTACCACAGTCCACATACCACTATGAGAGGAGAACGACACACACGTGCGATACCGCACGCACGCAGCGCACGCAGCATTGATGTGTGTTGCTACGAAGCAGCATTGTGTTGCTACGTGCGATACCGCACGCACGCAGCGCACGCAGCATTGTGTTGCTACCTTAGAGTATATACTCTAAGGTTCCCTGGTATAGATGAATATATATATATATATATATATATTCATTCCGTGGTTAAATCCCTGTAGGCTACCCACATATTGGTAGCCTATATTAGCCCAATATTGGCGTTATGCATTTCACTTGAATAATGTTGTGTGAGAAAGACAGTTATTTAATGAAACTCAAGATTATAACGTCCTGTCTCGCTGCCGCCGTGTATAGGCTGCACGGCTATTCCTGTGTGTGTGTGTGTGTGTGTGCGCGTGTGCGTGCGTGCGTGGCGAGAGAGAGAGAGATCGTGGCTTCCAGGCGTGCGTGTGCGTGTGTGTGTGCGCAATGAAATGTACTCGGCAGTATGGCTGGCAGGCGAAATGGCGAATTCGAACGGCGTAATTGTAATAGTTTGGAACAAACCAAAATCTGTCAAAGAACAATATTTATGTAACTAAGAGATTTGCTGAGAGAGCGATATTTAATATACAGAGATTTAGAAGGAATAAGCAAAATTGTGAGGCGAAAGTTCCTCTCCTTCCTTGTATTTTTCTCCTGCGGGCTGCAGAGTCCGGACAGTGGACAGGACTGTCAGGGAGACTCGGAGATCAGAGCAGCACAGGCTGAGAGGCAGAGCTAGTAGCCAATGAAAGGACGGAGTAGTAGTTGCCAGGTTCGCGAATTGTAAGCGAGTCGTAGTGTGTGTTGAATGGCATTTGAATGGCATTTGTGGGCTTGTGAATGAATTTTCTCACATGTAATTTGTGCTCACTTGCATAGACCTGGCGAATTTAGCGTGGTGAAAGGGCAACAGTGTTCCGGGGGTGTGGGTGCTTCGGGCGATAATGTTTGTAGTAAACAAATGCATTGGCGGCGTGAGTGTGGACGGGAGGAATTTTTGGTGGCAGTGCCAGTGCTTGGCGGGTGGTGTTGAGTTTTGCCGTTCGGCGCGATAGGAGGAGATAGCGTTGCAACACTGCGAAGGTAAGTGTGTGACGTCACTGCCGTGTGAGTGTGTGTGGGTGTAGTGTGTAAGATGGTGTTGTGGGTGTTGGAATAGCGACGTAGCTGTTGTGGCTTTGGGTTTCTTGCCATGTGTTGGGTACAACTTTACAACTATTAAATTAGATAGACAAAACAAATTCCATACATGCATCCAAATAATGTTTTATACGCTATTCTTGATACATTATCTCGCAACCTATGCAACATTTTGGTTTTAGATAAACACAGGATTCACATAATGCACATTATGAATTCATGGCTTTTAATACAATAATATTATACATAACTATATGCATAGTATAATACCATATGTCATCACATCTGCGCTATAATAAACACATTATTGAGATCCATAGCCTTTATACAGTATATGTAGCCTTAAACTAATTGAGTGGCTATGGTACCTTTGCCCATTTCCAAACTGCCACAGGGAAACTGGCACAGGGGCTCCAGTCAGATATCAGATGGGAAACAGTCTTTATTGGCATCCATCCCTTAAAGGACCACTTCACCACTCTAATCAACCTATCTTCATATAATAGGTCCTCACTAATAATCATGAAGAAATGGTGCAATGTTCTTCTACTCGGTCTGTGTCTTGCAGTGACATCATCGATGGGGTGACATCATCTTGCAGTGACATCATCGATGGGGAATACAAGCTAATAAAAATTGCAGGCTTTCTAGTCCTGAAAAGTTGCAATGCGAAAATGGAAACCATCGTTCTCACGATAATGAAAATCTTGTTTAAAAACAAAATCTGCCTAATGATGATGTCACTGGAATACGGGTTCTAAACTGCCCACAGCTGTCCTATATGAGACACAGACTGAGTAGAAAAAAATCGTGACATTTTTTTCATGATTATTAGTGAGGACCTATTATATGAAGATAGGTTGAAAAGTGGTGAAGTGGTCCTTTAATTGTCACCCCCTGTTATTGCACTGCCTTAAAAATTCATTGTGGGGGATAGAAGCAATTCCCTGCCATACTTCAGTCATCAGAAATTAAAAGGACATTGGGTCTTTTAAAGTAGTAACGACACATGCATGCACAATCTGCATCTTGAATTTGCAACTCCTACAGTAAACCTCAATGTGAGGAGTCATTTGGGAACAATTAGTGTCATATAGGCAACAATTTCAGCAACCTATATAAACAAAAAAGTGTCTACTCCAAAACATGTTGATTCTTCAAGCACAACACTCTTACAGTATGTGTATGTTCAATAAAAAAGGCAAAAACCCATCACTGTGTCTCATTGGTGGGCTATGGACAGTTGAAAAACCTGCTTACCAGTGACATCATCATTGGGGATTCCACACACAACATGTAGTTTAAGTTAGCATTCTAAAATAAAAGCTATTCTTGCATAAAAACATGTTTTTGTTCCTATTTGAAATGACCAAACCTGCCTATACTGATTATGTCACTGGTAGGCAGGTTTCTGAACTGTGCACAGCCCTCCTCTGAAACCGACCCATCTTATGAAGAGCATGATTAGTGAGTACCAATTATATGAAAAATGGGTGAAGTGGTCCTTTTAAAGGTCTGGTGTCAAACAAGTGCTCTGACTTGCCTGTGGACAGTGTGATGTAATGGTCCACAAATCCTACCCCCTCTCCTCCCTGCCCCTCCCCTATGCTTCAGCCCCTGGGGTGCGAAGCAGGGGCGATGATTGACAGGCAAAGTGCCATCTGCTATCTAAAATAAGGCGTCTTTCCATTGCATCTGAGGAGCTTTAGAACCAGAGAGAAAAACACCTGGCATGGCATACTGGAGTGGATTTTTCTATTTAAACCATTTAATACACTTTTGAAGGACCATGACAAAGACTTTAAATGTAGCTAAAAATAATGTCATTATCTATCTGTAAATGCACCAAGTCTCTGTATGTGTGTATGTACGTATACTTCTATAATCCACGTACCTCAAGAACTGTTTGCCCCACCCCCACCGACTTCAAATTTGACACATGCATTCCACAGTCCACACCACCACAGGGAGTGCAGTGCCCGGCCTTGAGTCGGTGGGATTCACTGTTGTCCAGAACAAGCACAAAAGCCCGGGCTCTTCATAGGGCCCAATACCAATTGATCACACCTGGTCACCCCTAGATCTCCATATATGGAGCTGGCCTGTTCTGACATCACAATGATGTTCTGACATCTGCATAGACTCCATATTTGGGCATGCCTGACAAAGAACTCTATGGGCATAAAAGGGACATAGACATAATAACTGGGTTGCGCATGCATTTCCAACTTGCATCGTTCCAAGTAGGCCAGTGCCCAATGGACACCGGCGCACCTGCTCTAGTAGGCTACCTTTAATGTTGTAAATAAAACATAAATATTCAATGTAAAAAGAGAGGCCATTTGAATGTTGTACATGATGCATGGAAGCAGAATTCAAGGACGTGCTCTTCAATTATGCATCCAGCAACACGTTCTCAACAAGTAAAGGGTGTACTATACATACATCATGGAGGTTCTCCAGCACACACATGCACTGTTCCATTAGCATTGACCCTGAGACTTGAAAACAAGACCCTTCTTGCTGAATATTGATGCAAGAACAGCAACGCACGCATGGGATGATTTGTGCTGCACATGCTTCCCCATTGATTGTTGATTACAAATGTGGGATATGGAGAAAAAGCTCCATCCATCACCTCACAGTAATGAGTTTTTACATGCAGACTCAATCCAGGGCCTGTGCACCTCAAATGGGCTGTCTTCGAACGAGACAAAGATTGAACGGCAATCATAGCTTATTATGTGACTGGAGAGAATAACAGGGTAAAAAAGGGTAGTGGGGGGGAAGCGAGGGCATGGGGTGGTCCATCCATTGTTGGTTCAGTCGCCGTACCTTTTGCCTCAAGCGATACGTCCCAGCCTCTCTCGGCAACTGGATCAATGGTGGCGCTTTATCATGCGGCAGCTAAGACTAATGTGCTTCCGTTAAATTCCAGACAGGAATCCTGGGGTGAGCTATGCATGTACACTAATGAGCTGTTCTGCAGCGCGTTGTCGTGACGATTACCATCTCCACTGGACATTGATCCCAATGGGCTGAGAACAGGAAAGAAAAGGGAAGGTGAACAACAATAGAGAGCAACAATGGTGATGGAGCAGCATCAATATTGATTTAGTCTAAAACTAAGACGAAAAATATTCGTCGACTACCTTTTTCACTGATGAAAACGAATTAAAAACTAAACAAAAACTAAGGTATGATGTCTGAAAGTAAGACTAAATTGACAATGTCGTCAACAAATAAATACTAGACTAAAATGTTAGGGAGGGAGTAGAGATCCAGCAGAACTAAAAGACAAGTCATTTTATGTTTGGTTTTTGCTGTCAAAAACACTGAGCAGCATCTACAGTCCCTCACCGAGATATTCAGGTTCTCTCTCAAAATGATTGCTCTGCCTAAGGAGCCCTTTTGATAATACCTTCTGTTGGATTGCAGTTATTATTTATTTATTTATTTATCTGTCTGTCGGAAGAAAGTCAGGCCCGGCATGGAAATGGAAATTACTCACAGCTGTTTTTGCACTGGATGTTTTGGCCCCTGCCTTGTAGCGTGAAGCCAAAGTTGAGCTGTGTCCTGACAGCTAATGATAACACAGTCGAGTGCCCCTTGCCCCCTCAGGACCCACTCAGCAGCCAGATGTGTTTTGACGGCGCTAATGAAAATTTGTCTGCTAAATCTGATATGTTGGACTTGACGGCTGGAGCTGCTGTCGTGTGGGTCTGAATCCATAGAGACTCCATTAAAGTAGATAGCTAGATACATGAGCTTCCTTGATCAATACCTAGTGCGAGGTAAAAAAAGAAAAAAGAAGAAAACAGCATAATTTGTATTGATGAGGGAACACTCAGACTTTATAGGAAAGCTTAGACGAGGGTTGTCTATCACGTTCCATAAGTGCAGGGTTTGTTATTGCATTGCTTAAAGACACAAACCTGACATCTAAAGCCCCTCTATTGATAGATAATACAATTATGCAGAAATATACAGTAGCTATATTTCAGACATGTCAATAAGGTGCAATAATTATTCACAAACATTGCTATGCATTACTTCATAATCTATAAATATTCATTGACGATAGATGATTAATGGTGTGGGAAATGACATTTTTGCTGAGAAGCAAAATTGTCTTCTCAGTTTAAGTGCCATTTTCATAGATTAAAACATTTGATTCATATATTCATTTAACATATTATTCCTATGTCTCTTGGTATACAAACTGTCAAAGCAGCAACATGAAATAGGATTTTCAGGCTTTTTCATCACTGTTGTGTAAATTGACAGTAACATGCAAAGCAGCGAGGCAATATTCGATCCCAAATGAACCCAAATGAGCTTCAGGAGTTTTACCGTACAGTTACAACGGTGCTGTTGTACACGGTTTGTCATTTGCAATCAGGCCGATCTGCAATGAATATCCCGTTCTGCAGGGCTGCCTCCGGAGAATGGAAGCTCATGTGGATCTGAAGCCTAAAACAACAGAGAGGAATCTCTCATATTGTGTCTCTGAGTATAAATTTACATTTCTAATTTCTCTGGCGTTTAGCAGGCGGCCCCACAGGCCAATGCAGATGTCTCCGGCAATGACCTGTACTCTTCATTAATATGTATGCTGACAGCCGACCAAAAAGAATAATAAAATTGCGCCTCTCCGGTTACATTTTCTCCGGGCTCCCAGTGCGGCGGGGAGAGAGAGCGAGGAGCTGTCCACGTGCACATCACAAACATGGCCTCTCCTCTCATCTCCTGCCCTCTTCTCACCCGTCTGTCTAGACCGAGTTGGCCTGTATTAAGAGCCATTTAAAGAGGTTCTGTTCCTCTGCATTTTGTTCCTTTAATATAACTTTCAAGTATCACCGCTCACATCAAACCACATCAGGGAGGAGACCTCTCTTGTCGGAGATGGAGAAAACACTGATGTGATTGTTAGGTTTTCTTTTTCTACTTTTTTTTCTTCTTCTTCTTCTCTTGGTCACATCTTAGACAAGTTAACCTCTTTAATTAAGAGTACTTAGCTGTGTGGCCCGGATGGGGCAGGAAGCAATGGTTGAGTCTCTGCCAAGCTGGATCTGGTTTCTCGGCAGCCCATGCTTCCAGCCAAGGCTGAATAGGAGGCTGGCTTGTCAGCAGATGCTGTGCTCTGGGATCAGTGTCTGTCTGTTGGGTTACAAGAGCTCCTTTCCTCAAGACAAGGAGGGGGAGGGACACACACACACACACACACACACACACACACACACAGAGGACGAGCAGAAGCAGGCCGGGGGTCTTGTTTTGTGAGATATGTGCTCTGATGTTCGAAACTAAATACTTGACATAGTCCTTTTTTTGTTCTGACCCAGTGAGCATGTCAGCGTAGCATTGTCCTCTGTGGGTCTGTCGTGAGCGACCATGCAGTACATGAAAAAATATATATCTTCAAGAGCATGAGCTATTCGCTGAGCTTCAGAAGAAAGCCATTCTATTTTTCCATGTTTACAGCTGTGTGGTGACGGTGCACGATGCTACTAACTATCAGTGCATCGAATAAAACAAATCTCTCAACAGACTTTAATATTAGAGGTTTAGATTATAACATGGAGCGTTTGTGTTGAGTCGTTTCAGTGTAGTAGTAAATAAAAGCAAATTGTCTCTTTCCATCAAGGATGTGCATGTCCTTGCTTTTTTTCTCATTGCCCATAAGTTCCTTATAATGAATTACAGTTCAAACCCTCAGTTCCGGCAATAACTAGATCCAGCCTATCCCCTTTGCATGGTAATTTCATCCAGCATCTAACCCTAAATGATTACATACGTCATGTGGTCTACATATATCTGTATTAGATTCACCAGAGCTCCAAGAAAGACGCCTCTAATTTCAGTTTTTGATATCCTAAGTATGCTTCATGCTTGTGGGAACATGGAATGTTCCAGAGGGCAACCCCATAATCTACATGCATACTGCTCTGTTTACCAGAACCAAAGGCGAGACACTGAGTTAAAAGATTGCTATATGTGCAATGATGAGATGAAGGAATGAGACGTACCAAACCTTCAATTTATATCACATTTGTTTTTTAATGTTGCACATGTACAGTTTCTTTATTTTTTATTATTTAAAGAAAATACATTTAATTTAAAAACTTCATTAGCTAGAGGAATGCATATTGTAAAAACATTGCAATTTACACTTCTACAATTTATATCAATACTAATTCATTTCCACATGGTATCATTGTTGTCAGGATTCTGAAAGGCTCTGATAAGAAGACAAAGAGTCAGCCAGTGCCTATCCATTATCTCTTTAATGGTGACTTCTTTAGAACACAGTGAACTGAACCCAGGAACCCTCTAGTGTATCAATGGACTGAAACACCCATATAGTGTTTCCCTGTCATGAACTAACACTGACACACTGGAGGTCTACAAGAGTTCAAAGTTCTTTGGTGTCCTAGGGGGATAACCAGAGTGAAAGGATAGACTTATTTAGGTTCAAATGACTCCAAATGACTCCGAAATTACACCCTCTAATGTCTAAGTAGTTTTAAATGGTGAGGCCTTGTGATGCCAATAATTCACATTATAATTAAGACTCAAATTAAATGTCAATGCAATCTCAGCTGAGGCAAAAATAGTGGAACAATATACATGTGTAGCACTTTAAAATTGCACCTGCAGATCACACATCACTTAATGTTTCCTCTGTCTGCAGCATTTTTGAGCAATCTGTAGGAGATTAGAGATGAAATCAGTGACCATGTCTAATTGGCTATTCTCTTTGATCCGGGATCAATCTCAACCATATGAGCTGTGGGTTTTCGCTGAAGGGAAAATTGAGAGGGATGGCAACCTCATTTCCCAAGTTTACCACAAGGTTCAAGCGCCCATAGCCTGTGGTCAGTGCTTTTCTTGTCTGGTCTCCCTCTGTGTGTCTGCTATCTCTCTCTCTCTCTCTCTCTCTCTCTCTCTCTCTCTCTCTCTCCCTCTCTCACTCACTCTCACACACACACACACACACACAGGCTCCCTTCCCCCTGCCTCCCTTGGGCGTCTCAGGCTTCCCTCTGGCGCACGGTGACCCTGCCGGTGCGGGGAGGTGTTCAACCCTGTGCCCTATGGAGTTAAAGGTGCCAGCCCTCTCTCACCTCTCCCAAATTAACATCTAACCACATCCAACATGACACAGATGCCCTTGCTCTCTTGTCAAAACACAGGGAACCAACTATTTTATTCCATACCTGCTCTGCGAAGATTATTTATTATGCATTCATGCAGAACAAAGCAGCCAGAGGATAATAGGGGCATAAAGACAACATGTGGTTAAAAAAGAAAGAAAGACACTATAGCCACAACAGACCCGCTATATATCGAGTCCTCTCTCTAACAGACGTTGTTGCATCTTGGGATGTTTAGAAGCAGAGTCAACGGCAGCGGCAGCAGCAGCAGCTCAATTGAATAGAAAAGTATTCTAGCTGACTGCCTGTGGAAGCACTCAGGCCTCAGCTGGAGCTGTGGGTTGCAGCACGGGGGAATTCAAGCTCCACCTGTGGCTCATTATCCCGGGGCCTGGCGCGGTGTGCACCATCCACATTTAGATCTTTTTGTCCATTTCATCTCAGAAATGCGTTCCATGCAGAAGAGCAGCAGACTCAGGGCGTTAGTATGTGAGCCTCCGTGGCTGACACAGCTGCCTACACTGACTTCCTTTCCTTTCTATTAGCCAGAGCCTGACTGTGGAAGATTAGAGGCAGATTGCAGCTCTGGACCCAGGCCTTGTTGTATTGAGTAGGTGTCAGGGAACATTCACCATCAGTGGGCGGCAGGGTTTGCACCGATTCAGTGTTTATTTGACAGTTTAGAGCGCCGCGTTGTAACCATGCTGTAGCACTGAACGGTTACTATTTTATTTTTTATGCTTGCATCGTTCGACGATGAAGTCTTGTATGGGATGTATATCTGGTGAACTGTATCAATCAGATAGACTTTTTATTAATACCAGGTATACTGTATGTTTGCACATACAAGAGGATTCATCTCAGTGACATGTCTGCACAGCAACAGCCACATTTATCTTTATTTTAATGCTCTGTCATCACAGAGCTATACAATGACCCGTTTTACAAATGGTATTAATGTGCATATATCCAAATTGTCAACCTATTATTTAACTACAGTGGATTACATTTAAATATGTACAATCAATGCTTAGTATAATGAGATTAATCTTCTGTATTACTCAGGAAATATCATTGATATTACAATAATGTTGTAATAAATTATCATTACAACATTATTAAAGGTATATTCAGTGATTTCACTAAAAAAAACGTTTTTGGCTGGGACCCAAAGCCTTTCGTCCAATCAGGATAGAGAGTCAAAAACGAAACCTAAGGTTTTTTGACCCCCAGGGGTTAACTGGGCACAGGGAGGAACTCCTTATATGGTCATCACACTCTATAGTAGAGAGGATTATCACAACAAAACAAAAAAATAAGTGATATTTGAATTAAGTGAAATCACTGAATATACCTTTAAGCATTGTGTCTACTGCTAGTTTTAAGCTTGTAGCGTTAAAGTATTTGCTTGCAGCTACAGTACTTCCTGATCAGCATATGAACATTTCCTCCATTTCCAACAAACAGTCAATTAATGGTACACCAGGGATCACTAAATATAAGGCATTTATGTCTTTCATAGTGAATATAAAATATATATAGTGAATATATAAAATCCTGAATTTATTGCATTTTGCACACTACAGTCTACAGCAATTATCATTAGTCTAAAAGATTTAAACCAGCATAAGAAAGAAATCTCTCTAATCCCTTCCTTAACACAGTCACATAAGTAGCATTGTACTGTATGGAAGTGTATGTGTGATATTGCATTATTTGGCTGAGAAACATAAGCCGTTAACAAGCACCCATAAAGATCTAAGTATGCAGTCTCTAATTATGATTTCATTTTTTCCCTTGCATACTTACTAAATACTAAATCTCTGTGGTATGCGTGCATTATACCAACGCATGGAGGCCGACCCAAAGCAGAGGTTTTGGGTTTGGCTGTCCAGATCTGAGAGCTATAGCACTCAGAACTTGGCATGCCTGCTGTCTGGGCTGCGATCCAGAGGACCCAAAAATGCTCCAAAATTCTCAATGTCGATCCTTCATCCTCTAGTTTACACACGGCATTAACAAGGGAGTTGTCTGCCATATAGAGTCAGATGGATTTGGTTAAATAAAACCAGCCAGACTAATATGATTATTATATAAAGCATTTAATGGGGTCGCTGATATAGAGAGTTTGGCTGAATATATATGTTGAGGGCACGGTTGACTCAGACATGCTTAGCATTCAACGTGTTCTTTACTTTGGGGGCGAATTGCTTTGTATATGCCTTTATGGAAAATTGGTTCTCTGAAACAACTGGCTGCCAAAGTAAAATTGTGCTTGTTGGGTACTTTGTTTATCTCATCAGCACAATTAGTCCCATTTTATTCTTCCCATCTTCTGCTAAACAGCCCCTATGAGAACCAATTCTATATTTCCATGAATATGCCAGTATGGCATGCTACATAAAGCCCTGCACTGCTGAATTATAATTTCCATCTACTGGGGAGGTCAAGACACAACTTCTGAATAAAAAATTATAACAACAAAAAGCACTTCAGCTGCAGGTTAACATGCTCTTCTGGAACATGCTGATTGAATATGAATGCTAGACGTACTTGATATTGTAAAAATATTGTTGCGACCACAGGTCGCATTTACTATGAAAACGTGCATTTCCCGTCAATCAGTCAGTCAGTCAGTCCGTCCGTCCGTCTGTCACCCACCCCACGCCTCCATATATGATCATGCCTCGTGATCTGGAGATCTCTGATGTCATCAATATTCTGCCCATATATGGGCATGCCCATATATGGAGATCCCTGATGTCATCAATATTAGCCAGCAACTCTACAATTGACCTCAAACCTCAAACCCATAGATCTCCATATATGGTGCTGACCTGTTCTGACATTCCATATGTTGATCCTTCCCCATCCATCCTTCCTCTTCGATGTCTCCCTTTTGACTGATACCTGTCCATTCAAACTCTAGACGGGCCTGCCCCAAAGTTATTAGTGCAGCCACACCCGTCAGCCGGCGAAAACTGGAGTTCTCAACAGGCCTGAAAATTAAGGTCCGGCTCTATCTGGACCCTCATCAAACACTGTACACTCAAGACACTGCCCCGACTGCCACCCTTAGATCTCCATATATGGAGCTAACCTGTTCTGACCCCCCATATGTTGATCTGACCGCCCAGCAGTCTGCCGTCACCCAGGTGGATGCATGCACGCTTCCCACTCTCAGGGCGTCTTACTGGTTATAATGCTCAAATCATCACCACAACTAAAACATATTTCTGGTTAGATAACACTTGCAGCACCATGTTGAAGCAGTATTATTTATTTACCTTACTCCGGGAAGAACAGGACATTTATGAGAGTGTCATTTAGTATTAGAAATATATTATTTCGTTCTAAATATCCACTAGACATACAGTAATAGTAGCTAATGTTATAGACACTTTACAGTAGTTTATATTGTGTAAATCCATCAACATGCTACCCGGATATTCTGTACGTTCTACACGTTTGTTTACAAACATTCTGATCTGGTCTATTGAATGTAATCTAGGAAAAGTGAAAATATAAGATCATCACAGACAATGTGTATCCCTCTGTTATTATAACTGTTTCTGTCCTGTTTAACAGTTTGGCATAGAGCACGGATGAAGGCAGTGGCGTCACTACGCAGCAACAGGCCCTGACGCAGGATGGTCCAGAGTGCCCCCCCCCCAAGCCGCTATAGAAACAAATTAACTATGTTTAAAACAACGGTTTTGTATCAGACCAAACACTACTCTAAAATGAATAGATTCAAAAAAAGAGGTGAAGTTGAGCTATATTAATATGGTTACGGCGCACCATGAAAATTAGACAGCAATTATGTAATTAAATAAAGAGGCTTTGCCTCTGCGCTCTGCTTACCTTATAGGTGAACCTTCCAGGATTTTCTCTCTGCAAAATCATCTATCATGTCCTTCACATTCAGCTGGCGTGCACGGGTATTCTCGATGGACAGAGTGGCAAGTCCACTGAGCCGACCCTGTCCCATTGTACTCCTCAGATAACTTTTGATCAGCTTTAATTTTGAGAATGAACGTTCGGCTGATGCCACTGTGACTGGAATGGTTAGGAAAAGCAGAAATACAGTGCAGACTTCGCCAAAACTAGCACTAATGCTGCTGTTCTCCACAATAAGCAGTTTTGTGAGCTCTCGGATGGTCTTCACGTTTGAAATGCTGTCTCTCAGGCACTCACGGAATGATACAAGTTGAATGGGGAATTCACAGGTTAAGTCGTGATTGTATTTTTCTACAATGGTTTGCGACGTAAAATCAACCTCAGTTAACAATATATTGTTAAGGGGCCCGGCCGCCTCTTTATTTATTTTTATTTTTTCAATTTGCCACCTTTTTTTTCCTCCCGACCTGGGTGTGCCCTCAGGCGTCATGGGCGCCCATCGCGTTGTCTGCGTCACGGTAGTGACGCCCCTGGATGAAGGTTTACCTTTGCTATTGAATAAGCAAAGTATGCTTTGCGGTTAAAGAGACACCCTTTTGGATGTACGGTAGACTATAAGCTCAGGAGACACAACAACTACTGAAAGCCTGTGTGTGTGTGTGTGTGTGTGTGTGTGTGTGTGTGTGTGTGTGTGTGTGTGTGTGTGTGTGTGTGTGTGTGTGTGTGTGTGTGTGTGTGTGTGTGTGTGTGTGTGTGTGTGTGTGTGTGTGTGTGTGTGTGCTGAAGTGAACTGGATGATGATATGCTTTCCTTGTTATGATAGAAAGTCTGTGACGCTTAACTCTCAACCACGTGAACCCTATTGTCATGGGAATGTCATAATACAGTATATAGCCTGGGAACATTAGGTGACAATTGAGTAGATTTACAATTACAATCTCACAACACGTATCAAGCAACGCAATGTGTTGTGAGCTTGTAGGCCGGCTATTTTCAACAGATTTGGTTGGGGAAGGGGAAAAGTAATGGACCAATTAAGTAGCCTACTTACACCCAGGGGTCCACCTACATGTACAGTTTAAGTTTAAGTGGTTAATAGAACTACTTAATTCACATAATGACATCAAAGCACACGCTCCAGCAAGTGAAAGGAAAGACAGTAGGTTAGGGATAAAGTAATGCTATGTAATGATGCTCAGTACCAATGAGAAGCAGGTGGAGTGAGTCTGTGTGATTGGTTACAGGAATGTTCCCGTGTGTCCTCCTGAACATGGGAACATACTATAGCAGCCCAGATTACTCAGGCTGAAACACACTCTATTCATTGACAGAAGAGGGATTTGTCAATGCTTTTTACTTGGTTTTTGCACAATTATTAGGCCATCAACTGCAGAGTTTGTTTGTTCTATTGTTTGTCCGCTATCTCCGGTAACCCCCTTGTTGTGATGCACAACTTGTGCATAATAGTCATGCATATCAGAACAGAACAGTATACAAACCCACAGAGCTAAACAGCCTCTCACTCACTACTATACCTACACAGGCAACCAGTGACTACTCTACTCTGACTATGGAGGGTCCGGCAGGAAAAAAAAAATCATAATCAATAATCATTTCCACCAGGAATGGGAGCATGCATCCTTCCGACTTAGCCATGTTTTGGCTTACCACTAAAGAGGACTTTCTCGCCCTTATTCCATTGAAAAAAAGGACCCGGGGTGAGGATGTGTACAATGCATTCAAGGATTACGTGCAAGAGGTCAAGATTCCTCTTCATAAAATCCTATCAATGACAACAGACGGTGTCTGGCGGTGTCCTGAATGAACTCCCCAGCGATGCTAGGAGTTCATTCAGGATTTGTGTTTGCATTAACTTCTGATGAAATGGAGATTTCTGAACTAGTAAATGACTGTCAACTGCAGGGCAGAGCTAGAGACCAAGACGTTTGGTCGCTTGTGAGCAGAGACAAGTATCCCCTGATTGTGTCGTGTGCACTCAAGCTGCATGCCTACTTTGGCTCCACTTACTTATGTGAAATGGCCTTTCAAAAAAATAAAAAAATAAAATCCAAGTTTAGAACTCGTATGACTGACTCACATCTTAATGACACCCTCAGACTGGCAATCACTATATGAACAGATAATGTGCAGTCAGTCACAGCAGTCTCATTAAGGTGGGCTGACCCTGAGAGTATTGTATCTGTTATGGTCACCATATCTGTTCAAATATATGGTCATGTATGCATTAATGCATCTGTAAATGTGAATATCCATCGAACTGAGAAACTAAATATTCTGCTGTATAAGCAATTAATTTCATTTGCGTTTTCTTTTATTAAAAAAAAATAAGTTTGTCCTAATATGTATATTTCTAATACATTTGGCTTAATATTTAGGCATTAATTATATAACTATCAGAATGTATTCTTAAACTATAGTCTTTGTCTGGATGTGTGCACATGCATTGAGCCTGTCAGAAATCGCAATTTATTTTAGTGGTAGATCATGGCTTACAATTGGGAATAAAATGGGCTCTTGGGCTTGAAAAGGTTGGACTAATGCATCCGTAGTGATCTTCCCAGCATACAGTATGTGTGAATGATGAGGATGATGATGAGGATGGAACATTGATAATTAAACCAATTAGGGAGCATCGATCCACTGTGCAGATTTCTATTTCATTATCTCCTCACGTTTGTATTATATTTAGCACCTGCTCAGTATTTCTGCATGTGCATATAAAGCTACATCCTTGCCAAATACAAAATTTAAACTGGTGTCTCCTCCAGTTTTGTACTAGTGTCCTTCCTGAGGCCAGAGGGGAGGCTGAATGGGTTCCCTGTGGATTTGTTGGACAGAGAACCCTGTTCAGCAAGGCCAGGTGATCTTACTTGACGACAGATGATAGCGCTATTGTTCTCCCTGACTCCTTCATTTGAAAAGTCCTCTGGATTCGGTAGCGAGTGCCCCCACTGCTTTGATACAGTTGCCTGGATACCGAGTCCACCTGGACTAGCATATGGTCACAGCATGCAGCTCTTCATGTGAGACAACTGCTCAGCCAAGGCAATGTCTTTCGCTTTCTCTCTGGCTGTCTGTCATTTTCTCTCTACTGCTCTCTCTCTCTCTCTATTTCTCTGTCTTTCTCTCTCCTGAACTTTGCCATTTGTCATTTCTCTTTCACACATTGATACAATACTTTGCTAGGACGGAATTGTAATACATGTTGCCAAATAACAACAGATTGTGAACAAATACTTTTAGCAGCAAAATCGAAAGCAAGTAGCCTACTGTAACAATACGGTTGGCATCAGTATCCCTTGGGAAACAAGAGGAAATCCATGGCAGAAACTTGACACCACCCACTCAGCTGGCAGCCAGTATGCTACAAGTCTCTCGAATGACTTCAACCTGTCACTGATGAGCAGTGTTGGGCAAGTTACTTTGAAAGCGTAGCTTGTAAAGCTACAAGTAGCTCACCATGGCAGTAGCTTGATCAAGCTACATAGCTACCCCTGGAGAGATGTAGCTTGTAAAGCTACAGCTACATGGAAAAAGTAGCTCAAAGTAGCTCAGCTACTTTTTATTTTTCAGCGTTAAATTGAGAATGTACATACGGGAGACCCCTCCTCCCCTCTGGGAGACCCCTCCTCCCCTCTACCCCTGCTCCCCCCCTGCTCCCCTCTGGGAGACCCCTCCTCCCCCTGCTCCCCTCTGGGAGACCCCTCCTCCCCCTGCTCCCCTCTGGGAGACCCCTCCTCTCACCCTGCCCCCCTCTGGGAGACCCCTCCTCCCACCCTGCTCCCCTCTGGGAGATCCCTCCTCCCACCCTGCTCCCCTCTGGGAGACCCCTCCCACCCTGCTCCCCTCTGGGAGACCCCTCCCACCCTGCTCCCCTCTGGGAGACCCCTCCCCACCCTGCTCCCCTCTGGGAGACCCCTCCCACCCTGCTCCCCTCTGGGAGACCCCTCCCACCCTGCTCCCCTCTGGGAGACCCCTCCTCCCACCCTGCTCCCCTCTGGGAGACCCCTCCTCCCACCCTGCTCCCCTCTGGGAGACCCCTCCCACCCTGCTCCCCTCTGGGAGACCCCTCCCCACCCTGCTCCCCTCTGGGAGACCCCTCCCACCCTGCTCCCCTCTGGGAGACCCCTCCCCACCCTGCTCTGCTCTGGGAGACCCCCCCACCCTGCTCCCCTCTGGGAGACCCCCCCACCCTGCTCCCCTCTGGGAGACCCCCCCCACCCTGCTCCCCTCTGGGAGACCCCCCCACCCTGCTCCCCTCTGGGAGACCCCTCATCACCCTGCTCCCCTCTGGGAGACCCCCCCACCCTGCTCCCCTCTGGGAGACCCCTGCTCCCCTCTGGGAGACCCCTGCTCCCCAAAATTGTAGCTTGTAACTTGAGTAGCTAAGCTACAAAAAATGACCCAAAAAGTAGCTGAGCTACTTGACGAGGTACACAAATATGAATGTAGCTAAAATACCACAAGCTACAGCAAAATGTAGCTAAGCTACGTAGCTCAGCTACATGTAGCTTAATACTCCCCAACACTGCTGATGAGGGTGGCCTGCACGACTCCAGCACTAATCACTTTAACAGACGCTCCGAGAGTAGACATGT
Source organism: Protomyctophum parallelum (assembly GCF_964188405.1). Classification (NCBI taxonomy): domain Eukaryota; kingdom Metazoa; phylum Chordata; class Actinopteri; order Myctophiformes; family Myctophidae; genus Protomyctophum; species Protomyctophum parallelum. The sequence goes on from NC_139710.1 coordinate 17,059,068, forward strand.
GCCGAGCCTGCCCTTGTTCAAAGCGTGGACTATAAAAGTTGCAGTGACAGGCAGAGAAGTAGCTGTACAGATTAACTATACACCGAATAATGGATGGATAACATCCGAATGACAGGATGGACAATCGGGGGGGGATTAGTATTCTAGGGGGTGTTAATCAATTATATTATAATCTATAAAACAGCGTTATATTCAGACAAATTGCACTGGTGATAGTTATTCAATGTCAATGTACTGAAATAATTGAGATTTACTCTGTTATTGTGACTTTTTTTGTACAGGCATAGTACAGGCACTAATCGATTCAGAGGCTGCAGACAAAATGTGTTGAGAGACCAAAATACATAACTTCTTTTTTTTTTTTTTTTTGCGGCTTACGCCTTTTATTGATTTTTGAAGGGACAGACAGTAGGCTGACAGGAAACGGGAGAGAGATGGGGGGATGACATGCAGTAAAGGCCGTGTCGGGTCCGGGAGTCGAACCCGCGGCACACTGCGACTGGATTACCAGTCCGGTGCCCAGACCGTTACGCTACGGCCTGGGCCTACATAACTTCTTTTGAAGAAAATGCTAAATGGTGGAAGATCTTGTTTGACAGAAATGGGTATGGCCTGAATGGGAAGTTGCATCATTGTGCGCCAATATATTTTCTTATCGTATAACCTAAGGTTCAATAGTAATAGGCCAAAATGTGGCGTGCTGTATCTTCTTTGTTCTGCTGGGAGTGTGCATGCAAAGTGTGACATGATCGGTCCAGCGGTTACCGAGATTAGCTGTTCGACGGACGTGAACTCGCGAACTCACTCGCGATTGAACTCACTCAACTCGCTCACGAACTCGCGACCTCACGAACTCACTCGCGACCTTGCGACCTCACGAACTCACTCGCGACCTTGCGACCTCACGAACTCACTCGCAAGCCAACTCGCGAGCGAACTTGCAAACTCACTCACTCACTCACTCACTCACAGGGACGAACTCACTTACGAACTCACTCACAGGGGCGAAAACATGGTCTTTCCTTCCCGGCCTGGCGAAGAAAGATTATAAATCGGGCTTCAGTGTTTTGCCACTTGTAGTATGGTGAGTCTTGCTACAGGGAGGTGTGAGAGCTGGAGAGATCGGGGGTCAGCTGTCCATATGGTGGGCTCTGCTGGTTGCCCGGGTCAGACAACAGATGCACACACCTGCAGCTTCAACACAGTCACCTCTGTCAGAACTGATGATGGCGTAGCAACACACTAATCAGATTAGAGGTGCTTTTGAAAAAAGTGGGGAAGGTAGCTGATTCCCTGGTGGATTATCCACAAACACTTTTGGAGGAAAAAAGGACAAATGACAATGATAACACTATTCAAATTATTTGTGAGTAGGAATACATTATTTTTGTGTGAATGTTGGATTGCTTTTATGGATTGCAATGACTATTAGCAATAGCAATATGTACTCTTACTGTAATCTTCCCTATCTTATATACACAGGCTTAACATTTTTCCAAATTTAAATAATAGGCCTGTTTATGAATGTTTCTCTGCAGTCTAAGTTACTGATAGGCCTACATCTTTTAGATGTTGGAGAGCTGAGAGGTGCAAGCATAATCAAAATGGCATTGCATGTGTCTTTAGTGCACTGTTGGTGACAAAGTTCTTTGATTTACTTTCACCTGTGATCAAATTTTTTTACCTTTGTTGATACCTTTTATTGTACACATTCTACACATTGGTCAAGGCTTCCTTAGTTTGTCAATTAATTTAGAATGATATGAAGGGTCTTAATTGGTAGCATTCAATGGAGAGAGCTTCTGTGAGAGAATGTGTGCATTAAACCCACGCAGTCTGCATCCTTAACTCTGCCTGTGTTCTCTGTCCTCAGAACAAAGCATTCACCTGAACCAATCAAGCGATTGTGCATCACATAATAGTGCTATGGTTCACTACACAAATGTTGAATATGAATTTAAACAAGGGCAGATGAAGAACGCCCCACCCCTGCATTTCTGGCCGTAACAAATGCAAAAAAGGAATGGGGGAGGGGGGTTGAAAACATTGCAACTGAATTGTGAACTAGCATTTTAACTAGACAGTTGGAAAGGACTGTTGAGACATTTGAGTTATATTGTATAGTTAGCCCTGTAAACATGACCCTCGTATTCATACGAGGGTCATGACGTAACTTCACCCTGGTCTTTGCAGACGCTACATTTACAAATAATTAAAATATATAAACATTCGCATTTCAAATATAAAGTACTCACAAAGTTTCCCACGGGTGTTAGTTAGTAGCAGCGCGAGCGATTAGAATTTCTGCATCCCGCGTTGTTTAATAAAAAGCATTTTTATCCGAGGTGTTATTTTGCCATTGGCTTTCAACTACGCGCCCCTATCGGTCGGGAGGATGGTGGCACTCGGTGTGTTCGATATAGGTACGCTGACCGCCCTGCCAATACAGACTAATAGGCGAGTGCGCTCTCGGTGTGCAACTGTGGATTTCCCAAACGAACCCCGTTTGAAAAAAGTAGCCGGAGAGCTCGGACAAAAATGCATTTTATTAAAGAACGCGGGACGCAGCAATTCTAATCGCTCGCGCTGCTACTAACTAACACCCGTGGGAAACTTTGTGAGTACTTTATATTTGAAATCTGAATGTTTAAATATACGGAAATCTTGTAAATGCAGCGGCTGCAAAAAACAGGGCAAAGTTACTGCATGACTGTCATGATAATTATCATGGCAGTCATGTTCCAGGGCTAATTGTATAGTATAGTTATTAGTTAAGCATCTGATAATTTGTTAATTGTTAAAGTCTGGGCATTGACTTTGTGGCATTAAGTTTGTTCTACCAAACAATAGTGTTTATATCAATATTTCTCTGCTTTTCCAGTTTTTCTAGGTTTAAAGTATTGATCTCATCTCATTCATAGTGAATGGAATAAACACTTGCAGACTAACTTTTGGTCACCCCTGTCGTAATTGATTATTTCACTATGGAGCAGGCCAAAATAACACTGAATAGGTTTCAGCTTTTTTTTAAATGATGACCTTCAACGCCTGATTTGAAAAATTATAGCTATAGCTGTATCTCATTTTTGCATTATTCTTTTCTTACAGGTTTTAGAAATGTTCATCTTTACGAAGTTGCAACACATGAAGCATCTGGATGAATAAAACATTAAGCGGCTGCATTGTTTAGCCAATTCACTATCAAATCTGGGCTCTGCTCTGCTTGAATAATGTAGATAGGTCCTTTAGAAAAGGTCATTGGATATTGCCTTTCATTTTGGGCTTTAATGTATTTTCCCCAAACAGGTGGTCTGTATTGCAAGTCAGCATACTTTCCCAGGGCCACCCACACAGAGCTCTCCAAGTACAGTATGTGCCAGTCGATGTCTTTACTCACATCATAAACGCTAACGTCGTCCAAAATCCAAATACTAAATACTGTGTTATATAAATAAAATAATCCCGGTACAGTAACAATTAATAATGCATTCGCGATGAGAGCAGAATATACAGCGGGTTCTTTGTTCTGAGACATTGGCTCAAATTCCTAATTGTGCAGCCACAGGCTACAACCTTCATCAGTGATAATGACTGTTTATGACGGAATGGATGATTCTGTTTTTGAACTCCGTGAGGTTGAAGTAAATACTGCGACATGTCCAGAAAGGATTGTGTAAAGGGCTACATCGTTGCTCTTGACATCATTACTCATTTCAGACCGCACAGGCCTTCTTGTGCCAGGTCATCTCTAAATGCACCGCTGCCTTACATCCCCACAGCAACACTTGCACTCAATTAAACAATCAATTCTAAAATCAGAATAGGCTGCAATTAGCTAATTACACAAGCAAGAGCAATTAGGCGGCGGGACAAACAATGCATCGTGACTGGGAACAGCCAGGGGAGTTCTCTTCCTGTCAGGGCTGATTAATTCAGCCTAACGCAAGACGTTTATCCCACAGAGAACCAGTGCCTATGACAGGACTTTAAGTCTCTTGCAATAAGCATCACTTTCAAAGCAGAGATGATCTGTAATAATATTGACAGTGTCCTGTGGGTGGAGGTCTGCATGGGCAGGAAGGTGGGGGTGGGGGAGGCAGGGCTGTGGGGCATCAAATTGCAGCTCTTGGTCAAACTGCAGTGCCCTGTCGGGTTGTGTTTTGCAGCTGTTCTGTGGTGGTGAGAGGGAGGCGCTTGTCTTCTTCATCAGCAGGTGTCTGACAGGTAATTTGCTGCTAATGTATTTGCTAGTTAAAATCATATGACAGCTTCTGGGGGTGGGGGTGGGGGTGCTGGGTCAAAGTTCACCCCTGGACATCAGGTAAGAATGCAGATTGCTTTGTCGGACTGCAGAGAAGTCTAGAATAGCTGGAGGGAGAGAGGACAGAAAGTTAAACTGAGGTGGTCAGACAGAGAGAGAGAGAGAGAGAGAGAGAGAGAGAGAGGCAAACGGATAGCCGACGGGCAAATTCACACCAGCTTGAGGCTTCCAGACAAAGCCTCAAAGCTCAATGGAAGTGTGTTTTTTAGAGAGGAAAAAAAGCTGAAAGTGGGCCGATGCTTTACTGACTGTGAGTACTTACAGGTCTGTGGGAGAACAGAGACACCTCATCAGAGCTGGCACACAGGGTCTTTAAATAAAGGGGATGGTAATTTGGAAAGAAAAACAGGACAGACATATTTCAGGACATATGCGTCAGGCTGCGAGTGCTGCTACCCTAAAATCAACAAGCCCACATCCACAACATTGCCACAGACACATCTATAATGTTTGTCGCTACATAATGGAATTGAATATCATAATCACTAAAGAGTAATCGGAAAAACAGGCCTGAACTAGAAAAAGTGCCCTTCTGGGCACAGGTCTCCACCAGGTTATCCACAGATCCGTGCAGTTAGAGGTAAAAACACTTTTCGGCCAGTTATAGCGCCACCTTGAGGCTGAGTTGAAATTGTTCATGTGGCATTTTGTCCTCGGCCTAGTGGGAATGTGGGTGCACAATTTCACGGAAATCACACGATGTGTTCATGATTTGCAGCATTTTGTTTGATCTGAGCACTCCTGTGAACTTTGGAAGCCAATCTTAACCAATCAGGATGGAGTCTGAAAAATCTGAAAGACCGGTTTGGTTGAATGGCTCTAGAGAGACTGTGTACCAATTTGCGTGATGTTTGGACAAAATCTGTAGGTGTGCTGTGCAAAAACTTGTTTTGCACAAAGCGGCCTCCTGGTGGCGCTATAACAGGCCGTTCTGGAAAGTTTGGGGTAGAGGTTCATCGTTGGCATCCAGGGAGTGTGTGTGCAAAATGTGGCATCGACCGGGTTAACGGTGGCCGAGATTAGCTGCTCACGGACGGACGGACACACACACACACACACACACACACACACACGGACGGACACACGGACGGACGGAGTGCAAAACATACTCTCCCCCCATGCCTTCGGCCTGGTGGAGACAACTACACCAACACAATATTGCACTGACTGTGAAAGGGAAGTTTTCTACACCAACCACTTTAGAATCTTTCTCTCTATTGATCTTTTTTTTTTTTTTTTTACTAATGGCGATCGATGTTCCCTCCCTGCATCTATACCCCCCTCCCTCCCTCTCTCTTTCTCTTTCTTCAGGTGACTGAAGACTTGTCAGTTGTCTGGTTTCCCCTCCACTGGGCTGTCCTACCAGCTTTCCACCAACCTCCATCAGCAGCATTATCTTTACCTCACCCCTTCAATATCCAACCTCCATCAGCAGCATTATCTTTACCTCAGTCCTTCAATATTCAACCTCCATCAGCAGCATTATCTTTACCTCAGCCCTTCAATATTCATCTCTTTCCTCCAACCTCCATCAGCAGCATTATCTTTACCTCAGCCCTTCAATATTCATCTCTTTCCTTCACACTCCATAATAGAGGACAGGACAGCATTTTGCTGAATGGCCAATATAGTGGCTTTCTCAACCAATTAGCATTCGATAACAGGCCTTGTGTGCATGGTGAAAAGCACACCGTTTTGCAAAACCTCAGATATCAATGGGAGCAACATCCTGGCTCCTAATGACCGTGTGTGTGTGTGTGTGTGTGTGTGTGTGTGTGTGTGTGTGCGCGAGCGTACATGCACATGCTTCATCATGTACACACCACTCAAGGAAGACACCACTGAACAAACCACTGGATCTCTATCTCTCCCTCATACTTGTTCTCCCCAATCCTCTCTCTCTCTTTCTCTCTCTCTCTCTGTCCAACTAATGCTTATGCTTATGTCATATGAATGACCATATCTGCACTTTTGTACGTCGAAGCACAAATTGGGCTTAATGGAAAATCATGCACTCAGTCCATTCACTTTAATCAAAATGTCTTAAAACTGGCCCGGGACTCTATTGTTCATGTCATTATATTGGTGAATGCAGCATTACGAGTAGAATTCCACAATCAGTATTCTGTTTGTACCACGGTCAGCTGAGCCTGCATTTTGGCTTACAGTTATTACACTGACTGGAAACTCTTGGTGATATGTTGTTCTAATCACAACTGCAGATTTCTGCATAAAAGTATACACATTCACAGATACACAAAAATATATACACTCACCAAAATATAACGGTCCATACATATCCTGCACATATTCACACAGATTGATACATGCTGCAACGGACGGACGGACGGACGGACAGACGGACGACCCGACCTACTTCTGTCTGTCTGTCTGTATGTTTCTGCATGTCTTTCTGTTACAGCGTATATCAATCAATATCAATACGGTATGTTGATCCTTTGTTTCCTTTAATTATTATTTGAAGCTATTGTTAAGGGTGGAGGAGGATGATGGACCCATACATTTGTTCTGGCGTTGATCTGTTTGTGGGTAGCGCCCCCTCAACCATCTAGCCTCCTTAGTCAAGACTTCTTGTACTTTTTCATTTTGTGTCAAGCCTTCTTCATTGTGTTGTGTGTACCAGGAAGTACTGATAGACAGACATGACGAGGGCTTCCGCTGCTATTCGGTAAATAAATAATACAAATAAATCACATGCGATGCACCCATGTACTTACAGCCCCATGTACTTACGGAGCCGCCCCATTGTTGTCGCCTAGTGACAGCTCTGGTCATAGTTATGTGAACATTTACAGAAATGAGGCAAACCTTTGTCGAAAAGAGCCAATCTCCAAGTTATTCAGCAAAGATATTTGCTGTGTAGAGGGGGAAAAGGAGGGGGCAATGTACCTTACATTGGGGGACCCGTAAACAATATGTATGGCCTAAGTGGTTAATATTATAATTAGTTAATATTAGTTCATATTAATTAGTAGTCTGGTAGTCCTTACTCATGGTGCTCATATAGCAGAGCGTACAGTACTTGGTAAATAAGTCAGAATGACTCAAGGCTGTTGTAATGTGCTCTCAACACATCTTATTGGGGTGAATGTATCAACTTACAAGTTTGTATCTGTTTATTTTTGTGGTCAGCAGAGGGGATAAACGCACCAATGTCCCTGGGGCTAGAAAGCTAAAAGATACCACATGCTGTGAAAAATCTTGTTTAATGTTTAATGTTTAATTTATTACATCTGTGAACAGTGCTCAATTGCAAAATAACATTAATGGAATTTTAATGGAATTTAAAAACGCAGCATATGTCTGACTATCATCAGTGCTGCTATAGTAGTAGGCTTACTACTGCTCAAGTTTTATTTCTTTATTTTATTTTTTACTGTAAGTGATATTTCTTTGTTAAAGTATGTATTGTAATGAAGTATTGATTTTATAACACAGTTGCTAGTGATTAGCACAAGATTTTTACATTTATTTTTTATTTTGTTAGCCTTGCGTAACAGAGAACATTGGTGCATTCCAATTTTACTATACAAATAACAATTTCTGCAGTAGATCCATAAATAAAGAAACTCAATACTACTATATTTTAGAGTAAAAAAAATCCCGGTTTATCCACAGCCAGGATTATGAAAAGCTTGCTTAAAACTATATTTGAAATCTTTAAGCCAATACATTTATTAAATCACCATATTAGAACCCTGGTGGCTTAAACCAGTTAAGTAGTAAATGAATGCACTTTACAGCACGCATGCTACTTGTGAGCTTTCAATTCCCAAGAAACAGCTACCTCACTACTAAAATAGCTGCATAATCGGCAAAGAATAATAATAAATGAACTTGTGTATGGTCCTCTCTAGGAAGTCTTCAGTAAAAGGTGATTCATCATGAAGAGAAACCTGATTAACTGTAGGCCTACATCTACTGTACATCTGACAGTACCTGATAGATTTTGTCAGGAACATTTGCAGGTGCCAGTGCATCTTGAGATCCACACTTCTGGGAGTGCTTGATAGGTTTTAGTTTTTTTTAGGTTTTATTTATTGTTAAAAACAGGAGAAAATTACATACTGTAGCCTACATATTAATATTGTGCAGGAGAAGTTAAAAGCCAAAAATCTTATTGAGAACGTCCCTAATTTGAAGAATCAGACATTAAATGAGACATTAAATGTAAAAATACCAGTAAAAAATATTACTTTTGTATAGCTTAAATACAAAATTACATGCAGTACATACTGTACACACAGTACACATAGTATATGCATACGTTATACTGTATATATTACAAACTACAAGCATAATAACAATGCGTCTGCAGATCTACTCAAACAGCCAACTGTAAATTAAACTACAATATTTTGGATAAGAGTATTTGTTTGTAGTTTGCTTTAAAGACTATAAGCTTGCGTTAGAACTGTGCAACACAGTTGTCTGGAATAATAACTATTCAATTTCTGCAACCCCTGTAAGCAGATTGGACACAACACAATTAAGGCAGTTTGAGAAAAAAAGTACACTTCACATCTTCAAGGAAGGAGCTCAAGGGAAGAAGAGACTATACGCTTGTGGTGCCTTTTGCAAAAAGGTAGCTTTGCCTTGATGTTAGAGGTTAGATATATTGCTGAACAAAGGACCCAAGGGGAACCAGGATATCCTGTGTGATCTCTGGGTTAATTAAGATGGATCATTTCTGACACAAGGCGGTGTCCATATGAATTATAATAATACGTTGATTCTGGCTGGTCAAAATTAATGTTGACTCTTCCAATGAGTTTCTTTAACAAAAAAATCTAAAACATTAACTCCAATTCTGGATTAAGAAGATTTTTTGATTTATTACCGACTATAGGAAAGACAAATTGGGGTGGATTTATTAATCATGATTATAAAGATAAAAACTTCATAAATGAAATCCCCACCCCTGCACGTTAGCTTCAGTAATTGTTCAAATCCATCAGTTAGGTGACATTATAATATTATGCGGTTTTCCAGTGTGGGCTCCCAATTAACATGATGTTTACGATAATTTGCATATTTAATTAGGTAGCAGATGATGGCCCTGGATGTGATTTTTATGGCATATATCAAAAGAGTATATTTGTGCCAAATATACTGTATGTTCTTCACACCAAAATGAACACCAGGGGCCCCAAATTGGCCATAGGAGTTGTGAGTTGTTCTAGGCATGTTCCATCAGCCTGCTGAGAACCCAGCTGAGGTGCTACCAGCTGCTAACAGCAAGAAGGTATAAGTGCATCCAGTGTGATGTTAAATGTTTTACAGTTGTTAAATGGTCTGAATGGAAACGTGTTACCACTGCCTCATCACACACACCTGATAACAGTCCCTCATGGTCCGTGCCTTTTAATTAGCCAATAAGTGTCAAATCACAATCTTGAGATCCGTGGGCAACGTCTCCAAGACCACACCTGCAGAATGGGGCAATAATAACTGCCATCCCTGCAAACGATGCTGCTTTACCTGGGCTGTATAGTTGGGGTCAGGACATCCCAAGAGTTGCCCTCATAAGCTTTGAATCTTAGAATCTTCTTGCTTATCTCTCTCTCTCTCTCTCTCTTTTGCCCAACCTCCCTACTTAAATATTAGAAACCAAAGTCTTCTTTTAAGTAAAGTAAATAAAGTAACATACAATACAATACAATACAAAACGTGAATTTCTGCTTCATCTTTGTGGCCAGCAGGCCACGTTGTCACGTTGTCATTCAGATTCAGCTGAGGGGACGACCAGCTTCCCAATTCTTACCTTTTTAATTCCGTTATGCTATACAGATAATTGCAGTATTTCCAACAGTCTGGAACAAATATATCAATGGGTTCAAACAACCTTTTAAACCATTTATTTTTGGCAGCATTCCTACGGCAAATTATTAATCAGTAATGTGCAATTGTGCATGTACATTAAAATTATTAATCGGGAATGTGCATGTGTGTTAAAATGGAGTTTTGTTCCCAATCATGTTGAGCTTGTCTGCTCCAGAAAGTTTGTTGTTGAATACTTGGCATGAGTTCTGTATTAATTCTTATTAATACTTTTCATCATAGTGAGCTTCAATAGTGGAAAGTTGAGTCATCATTTTGTGCACAAGAAAACAAATTATAATCCAGTAAATACTAAAGTAAAGCTGTCACATTTTGAGTAACTATGCTACACTGTTTAGTTTTAATGAAACTTGCCCAACACACCACAAATCATCAATCAATCAATACACAATTAAAGTGATTTATTTTGCTTTCATTTTTCACAATGACCATGATGTGATGTTTGACAACTTCTCAAACACATTAAACACTATTTTTATTTGCATGTGTCTGCGGTCTGCCCCTGACACCTGAAACAAAATGACAAAGACATCAAAAATAAATTTCCGGCATACTGTTTCTGATTTCTTCGTTGGGGGCTAGGCCCCTGCAGCATTCCTTTATGAGCTGTAGCTAAATGCTGTAATGGCCGGGATGTTGCCAGAGTCACCATGCACCAAAAATACTTAAACTTGCTGTTACACAGCATGACCACGTATCAAATTCCGCTCACAAATATGTTACAGTTGCTGTAAGTTGCTTACTCACCCCTCCACACCTCCAGTGTTCAAAACAAATGTGCGTATGTCGTACGCACGCACACACTGTACTAGATGGGTACGAGACAGAGACACACGCAAAGACACACACCTGGTAGGTGAATAACCATCTGGCTTCTGTTTCCCTGTTCTGTGTGATTTACACTCAGAGGCAGAGGGTTGAAACTCTAGCCTGACATTGCACAGTGGGCTGCTCCAATCAGGGCCTCCATCTCCTGTTTATGGATTGCGGCTACCAGCTGTTAAGCTCTTCCACTTGAACTATAGCCATTTCCTGCCAAAGAGGATGGAGACCGGCTAGTCAAAGGGTCACACTGACCCAAGGGGAAACTATAAATCTGTTTAATTTCCTTTTTTTCGTGTGTGAAAACCGACACGACTTTTAAGTAATCATTACTCAATAGTATTTTATTTTTATTGTTTACTATGAAAACCTGTATGTCCTGTCAGTCGGTCACGCCTCCATATGGTCACGCCTCGTGACATCACGCCTCCATATATGGTCACACCTCCATATATGGTCATGACTCGTGACATCACGCCTCGTGACACGTCACGCCACCATATATGGCCGTCTCCATATATGAAGATCACAACACTGACCGCATCAAACCCTGGATATCCATACATAGAGAAGACTGGATCATCACCTAGATCTGTATGGAGCAACGCTACATCTGACCTCAAACCCTTATATTTCCATATATGGAGCTGACCGTTCTGACATTTCATATTCTGATCCTTCCCGATCCGTCCTTCCTCTTCGATGTCTCCCTTTTGACTGATACCTGTCCATTCAAACTCTAGGCGGGCCCGCCCCAAAGTTATTGCTGCCGCGCCCGGCATCTGGCGAAAACTAGAGTTCCGAACAGGCCCGAAACTAAAGGTCCGGACCTACCTGGACTCTCATCAAACCATGTACACTCAAGACACTGCCCCCACTGCCACCCTTAGATCTCCATATATGGAGCTGGCCTGTACTGACATTCCATTTGTTGATCTGACCTCATCAAACCCTGTACACTCAAGTCACGCTACATATTATGGCCAGTACAGAATTAATTCCACGTTGATCTGACCCCCCATGTATGGCCTACTTGTGTGCAAGTTGGCAGCTCGACAGAGTGCATTTCTAGTTAGTAGTAGCAGTAGTAGTATTATGCTATTTCATTTTGATTTGATTTATTTATTTAGCACAGCATAAATCAATACAAATAAATTGGAAATACATAGGAAAATAATAATAAAAGAAAGTTCTAGGAGGAGGCAAGAAGCCCACAAGGCTTATGCGAGGCCTTAACATGTGTACAGTAACCAGACATTAAAAAACATGATTTGAGTGCAATTAGATTTACATATTATTACTTCCGCAAGCATAGCGTTCAAGTAATGTTATCAGCCAGGTGCTACGATGCGTATGTCCGGGGCCAGCATATGATATGACGTCATATGCTGGCACGAAGCTGACCGTGCAGGTATACCGTAGTTCCATGACGTGATGAAGATATGTACCAATGTCCCTTAGAATGCATATGATATGATGGCATATGCTGGCCCCGGACATACGGAAGCAGACCGTGCAGGTATGTTTTCCGCAGATGTCCCATGACGTTGAAGATTATGTACCAATGCCAGGGTATAATTGGTTTACGATGGTGACGTAATGATGATATGTTTCAGTGTCAGGGACATACGCATCAAACCACCCGAGTAACCACATTATGCCACTAATCACTCAGAAATTACATATACATACATATACACATATATCTATATAGACATATGAGCATATGACGTGATGAATATTATGTATCAATGCCAGGGTATAATTGGTTATCGATGGTGACGTAAGTAAGTAATCATTACCATACTTCAAAATACTACTTTTTCTCCTCCAAAAGCAAGGTACGTAGCAAATAGCTAAACCTAATAATTCAATATTGCAAACGTTCCTTCACAGAGAGGCTGAGATTTGAAAGTTTGTAGCGGTCTACTTGCACGCTCTGCTTGTGCACTATTAGGCCATTTATAGCCTACTTGTGTGCAACAAGCAAGTATGCACTCGACAGAGTGCAGTTCTAGTTAATAATATGAGTCTAGAACAAAACACAGTTCTTAGTTATTTACAGCATGACAGTTATTTACAGCATGGAAATTGATTGTCAATATGTTTCTATATTTATATAAAAATACAAAACAGGTCAAATGTAATAATTAGAATCAGAATAATTTATGTGATCTGATTAATCAGAAGATACTTCAGTTTGTTCTTAAATAAGTTGAGTGAAGACAGTTGCGGACCAGTAGAGTATCTGTCGTATAGTGTGGTACTGGTACCTCTGTATTTGATGGAAAACTGACTATGACTGGTACGATAAAGGGGAGGATGGAGATGAGTAGCCTGTCTAGTGTTGTGTTTGTGTATTTGAGAATTTGTTTGAAAGTAATTGTCAAAAGGTTTGGGAATACAGCCTGGGGTATGTTTGAGTTTATAAATAAAAGTGCATATTTGGTAACTGTTGATCTGGAAGACAGTAAGTAACTTTAGCCTTTTGAAGAGTGGAGCGGAATGATCTAGACGTTCTGAAAAGGTAGCAGTTCTTACAAATCTCTTCTGTAGCAGATGGATACTGTGGAGGTATGTAGCATGTGTACTGGCCCAGACAATATTACAGTATGTTAGATGTGGATAAATTAAGCTATAGTATAGTGTAAGCAGACATTTCTGGTTTACCAGGCTACTAATTTTCCTGATGACACAGAGTGACCTAGAAACCTTTTTGGAAATGAGATTGATGTGTTCTTTCCAGCTAAGTTTCTCGTCTACTAAGACTCCTAAGAATGTAGTAGAGGATACTTGTGATATCTCATTATCATCTATGATGTTCGTACAATTTCTGTGTCATTCAAGGTTTTTTTTGATAATGCGAGCATTTCTGAAAACTGAAACGGTGGGAAAACTAACAAAACAAACTGTCATGTTTTACTTTTGTGTTTGACTGATAAATAGATTTGTATCCTATAGTTTGCCTTCCCTTTTTGTGTTTGGTTAATTAAAACCTTATCAACATTTGCAGCTTGTCTTCAGACTTAACTAATTAGAATCTCCCATTAAATAGCAACAACACTCTTTTATTTACCCCATTTGTTCCACTTCTAGTATATCTCATCACACTTCCTCCTTATTGAAAGCTCTGTGAATCTAAATGAAGAATGACTACAATGGCTTGGATTCATTGTGGCATCCTTCATTTTGTCCTTCGCCTAATGAGGAGGAATCTGCAACACACACACTCCCTAGTCATCAGTTCGGATGATTATTATGATTGCTGGAACGTGCCCATTTAGGCATCGGCCTATTTGCTGACGGCCTATTTGCTGTCGACTAAAACTATGACAGAGACTAAAACATGTCGGATGACTAAAATAGGCCTAAAACTAAATTACATTTTATTCAAAAGACTGACTAAAACTAAGCCTTCCTTCTCCTCCTCCACCCCAACATTACTGCAATTCTTGTATCACATTCTTCCATATTATGACTTTTCCCCACTTTCTGTTCCATTGTATATGCTGTCACTGTGACTTGGCACAAACGTTTATGTGAAGCTCGGCGAATCAGGTAAACCGACGGCCCGATGGGTCCGGTCAACCAGTCAGGGAATCAGGAAGTTATACTGGGTCCCAACAATCCAACACCTATAAAGCAGACCATGCTGCCCCATACGAACCATGTCCCCAAACCCTAGCCTGTGTGGTGTCTGGTCTGGTCTCCTCTCATCCCCAGTAGAAAACAGCGGAGAACATAGACGTCACCAAACTTTGAGCGACGTTATTGGTTAGTAATAACTAATGCGTTATTGGTTAGTGAAATACAAGCATGTGAGCTTCCTCCAAATCTTCCAATGAGTTTCCCCAGGCTTTTCATTTTTGAGCCGAATGCGAACGAAAATCAAAGCCTGGGTACCGAGGCTACCTGAAACCTAACCCTAACTGAATGCGGAAGCCACGGTGAGTATTAACCGGCCCCGTAGTCAGACTAACGGGATGTCGGACTAACTCATGCCCCCCACTTATACTGGCTAAGCAGGACAAAGGTGCCACGACACCATCAAATCAATTTGATGGTGCATGTGGTACAACAAAGCATGAATGAATGCTCTACAAATAGTGATCATTTACATCCTGCATTTCCAAATATGCATCTCTTTGAAACATTGTGAGATGAATATATACATATCGCATAAATAAACACAGTATAGGAATTGAATCCAATTTATTTTACCTTCAATATTGTAAAAATCACATTGCCATTGTCTGTAACCCTGAGGGAGCACATGATCTTTGAGATTATTAATAACACTGGTTAATGGTTGCCAGGTAACTGCTCATTGTGGTGCCCTGATCTGCTCAACAGATTTACATGAGGCCAATTAGTCTCTGGACCCTGTTTGGCTGTTTAAGAAGCACTGACATCTGAATTGTACACATGATATTTCTGTTTGCAAAACAATTCTCTTTATAGGTCAGTGGTTTCCAAACATTTTTATAAAATGACAAACATTTTAATCACAATTTTCACTGTTGTTGGATGGCCTGCCAGCGGCAGCGCGCATGGCTAGTTTTAAGGAAGTCGTTCGGTTCTTTATCGACTCTACAGACAGACAGTTGACTGATCGGATTTTGGGCATTTATTGTTAAATAAAAAAGAACAAAACACAAAATAAATTTACAAAAAAAAAGAATGGTGGCTGTTTTCACTATTTCCGCACAAGCATAAAATATGAATAGTGTCTATTGGGATTTTGGAATGCATTATGTCATAATGTTTACCTCCTGATAGGGCTTACTGTGCCACAGGCAATGCTATAAGAGTATTTCCTTCTCCGTTCCATAAACCACAGAGATTATGATTCTGCACGTATCGTCAAATCAATGACAAGTCCGACCCAGCCACTGATCTAAAAGTACAATTAGCGCTGCAGGCTGTACGCTGAGGGCACTGTCTCTGCCTGTGGGGAGCCGCTGCAAATAATCTCAAGGCACATGTTTGTGAGTAGGCTATTGAATGCACAAGGTCACAGGCAACTCTCTACAGTACAGAGCAGCAATATAAAGGGACACCGTGTTCCAATCCGGAATGTTGACTTACAAATATGTTGTATAACCATCTCAGGTTTGGTGCTTATTAGCATCTAAATGCCCCCGAGTTATAGCGAGACAGCTAAACAGTCTGTAAATGGAAACCGCGTGTGGTGCTGCGGGGATAGCAGTCCTGTGTTTCCACATGGCGATGCCATAATTGCTGTAGCCTATAGTCTCTCATACAAACTGTATAGCTGAACATGCAGCTGCACAAATCATAAGGCCACACACTAACTTTAACATTAATTGAATAGTGTAAATCCTTCAGGGTGTAATGGTAAGGATCCAGTGATTGCTTTGCTATAACTGTAATCACTAAAAAAAGAGCCGTCGTAACTTAAGGGCACACATCAAAGTGCTCCAGATGTTATGAGACTTCTGTTCAGTTGTGGCATGTGCGTGGCAGGGAGCCAGTCAGGCAGTTTGGTCACTGCTGGCAAACATGAAGTACAAAAAAACTAAAGAAAAGAATAAAGTTGGAGACAAATGCTTGAGACAGAGGAGATAGACAATGCAGCTCCACAGAGAAACAGAGAGAGAGAAGGAGAGATGGAGGGAGAGAGAGAGAGAGAGAGAGAGAGAGAGAGAGAGAGAGAGAGAGGGAGGGAGGGAGGGAGGGAGGGAGGGAGGGAGAGAGTGGGCAGAGATGACAGTGTAAATCTCTCTGTGAGCATGTAGTCTCCTCCATAATGGAAATGGTGAAAATGCATTTTCATGATTCATGGTGGGCATTTCCACTTATGGTCTGCAAATCATTAGAGCGCCAGACGTCATATTTCTGTGGTCTAAACGATGGCTGAAATGCTCAAATTCTGCTTTGGTCTGGAGAAGAAAAAAAGCAGAGAGAGGAAGGATTGTGTGTGCGTGTGTGTGCGTGTGCGTGTGTGTGTGTGTGTGTGTGTGTGTGTGTGTGTGTGTGTGTGTGTGTGTGTGTGTGTGTGTGTGTGTGTGTGTGTGCGTGTGTGTGTGTGTGTGTGTGTGTGTGTGTGTGTGTGTGTGTGTGTGTGTGTGTGTGTGTTGGGGGTAAGGTTATAGGGTGGAATGACTAAATTGACACATAGCTGGCAGGAGGAGCAGGGTACAGACTCAGACTGTTTACCTACTGAACTGGCTCCTGGCTGGCAACCAGCAGATACAACACACTGCCATAGAACCACCAGCGACCACATACTGTGGCGGTCTGGCTTGACTCGAAAGAAAGGGATAGGTGCAGTGCTTCAAGCCATGGGTGCCCGCATTAACAAAAAAGTGTTTTGTTTGCAGGTGTCATGAACAGGCTTTCCAGTGATAATTGTAACAAGAGCAGGGATTTAGGCGGAATATTCTCTTCCATCAACACATATCTCAGGATTATGTTTCTCTTCATGTCACTGGCTGTAACGATGCCGTGGTTACCTCCTATACAAGCGCCTGTCTCGCTGGGGCCACCACATCAGCACAGTGGATCATTGAAATCCCCTGGCAACGTCCTTGGCACGCGTACACGCTGCTCGTGACCGCACGTATATGAGCACACACAGTGCACGCGCATTCGCAGACACTTGGAAACAACGCCACACTCACACGCTAACATATTCCTGACAGGACTGAACTGAAGCCAAAACTCAGCGCACACATACAGTAAACAGAGGGGAGGAAAGGGAACATCTGTTGTCTTCATTAAACATTTAGCAAATATATTTTAAACGCATTTTGTAAGCAGACCCCACATTTATTGAATAAACATGAATAATTGTAACGGATGGAATATATTTTTATGAGGAGCATTTGCAAGTCATTATGTGGTGACAAAGCTTGCGTCACCCTTTCCAAAACGTCCATCTTTAAGTTGTGATAGCTGTCTGTTAAAATGTATCTGAACGTCCCACGAGGTAACCAAGCATTAGGGACTATTTGCATCTGTTTAGCTGGGGTTTAATTGAGCTGTGATTGCTCCCGCAGTGCACAGAAGACGGCCAGGTTAGAATGCTAATAATTATGCTCATTCCAGCCAATAACAAGGAACATAAATCATATTTTATTATGAAAACCGTAATGGCTCAGAGAGATGTGAAAATATTGGTGCCATGTTATATATTATTTTTTTTTAATCTCAGTGCACTTCGCGATTTCATCTTCATTGCTCACATCACTTCCCTCATCTTTCAACGGGTCCCTTGCCTAAATCTCAATCTTTCTCTTATAGTCTCTTCTGGTTTTATTTTCAGTTTCTCTTCATGCCTCGCTATTTATCCCAGTGCTGAACCTCTGCCCTTGCGCCGCTCTGATTGGTGGAGAGCTCTGTGAAGCTTGACATCACATCCTGAGCCTGGCGGGGCACTTTTCTGTGGCTGCATCTGGAGAGTGGTAATTTATTTGCCTGTTTTCTCCTGTGAGAGCAGAACTCAAACAACCCACAAGAGAATACAGAAGAACACAGGAAACAATAATAGCCACCACCATCCTGTAATGATGTAGAAATAAAGATGTTTTCTGTTTGTGCTGCACTGTGCATAAAAGTGTCTGACTCACTCAGACTTCTGAAGTGCTTTGTCTCTTTATTTTCTCGGTGTGAACTCACTGGGCCTGTGCTAAAGTGCTGCTAAAAAGCCCACTTGTGTGACTTTGCCTCACTGCTATGCAATCTCACATACCTGCTCTCATCTCTGTTTCTGAGCGGCTGCGTTCTCATGCCGAATCAGCCTCACAGTTTGCACTGGCTGTAAAAAAAAAACACTCCTCTCTGCCTCTTGTCTCAAAGAGGCCCTTCTCTCCCTGACTTGTAGGCTTGTTCTCTGTGATTGCGATCTTCCTGCCCATTGCGGTGCCCACGTATCCCGGGCTTCTGTCGGAGTTTTATCGCCCACCGCACACAGGATCCCTGGACAACATATTCAGCCAGCTGACTTGTTACTAGAGATGTCCCGGTACTGTATCGGTATCGGAAAAGTATCAGATAGGCCCTTATTTGGTCATATCGGGTCATATCGGTTTCTGCAATATGCCAGCTCTAAACACAGATCCGACACAGGGGTAAGGGGTTGACACTATGGCAAGTAAATAAAATGTTGGGGCATGTGGAGTTTGCTTTTGAGTTGCCAGCCTAAACTGCAAGTGCACATTTGAGTGAGGAGTCTGCTAAAAACACAACACGAGATATATAGCTAGATAGCTAACACAACATGAGATATATAGCTAGATAGCTATAAACACTATTCCCAGTCGGTGGACTTCAAAATAAGATATTTCTTCTTTTTTTATTATTTGATATATTATTCTCTGGTATCGGTATTCAGGATCGGCTAACACAGAAATTGTGGGATCGGGATCGGATCGGAAAGGAAAAAAGCATATCGGGACATCCTTACTTGTTACCATTTCTGTCGGGAGTGTCGTACTGAGGTAGACAATACACAGACAAGACACTGCACAGCCACACATGCGCACGCACGTGCACGCACGCACTACACACTCTCTGATACATTGAAATGGGTCCCAGAAGTATAATGGGCCATTATATGTTTGCCTATTAGCATAATTATGCAAACACCAATCTAACCTTGGCTTTACCATCTATTGTATTCTTAAGAAATAGACCATTGTCCTGTAAATATCTGCTTCAATTATCACAGCTCAAGGGCATCTATCTAGCATATTTACAGAGTGTGACAAATAAAGGAAAACCTGAACAAGAGTTTAGAAACACAGATGCTTCTGCATCGGCATTTTAAAAGGCGGCGGGCGGTGCATATCTAATTGTATAAAGTATATATTGGATAATTGTACCTTGACTATGGATTTGACCAGGGCACTTTTTACCAATGGGTAGAAGGGCAGAGGCTCGAGCCCCCTTTCATGTGCACGTGCCTGCCACAGAGGCTAGAGCTCCTGCCACAAAGCTCCTGCCACAGAGCTCCTGCCACAGAGCTCCTGCCACAGAGCTCCTGCCACAGAGCTCCTGCCACAGAGCTCCTGCCAGAGAGCTGCTCTCTCTGCATGCGGTTCAGGAACTATTACTGCTGAAGAACATCATCACACGTTCAATAGGTCATTTGTGTTCTTCATGCATCTATGCAGGAGAGAGAGAGAGAGAGAGAGAGAGAGAGAGGCAGAGAGACAGAGAGACAGAGAGAGATTTGGAGGAATGACTTTTGCAGACACCATCTAAGAGTAATTCTTAGCACACAGCAACATGGCGCTGCTTCTGCTGTGCACACCCTGTGCAGAAGCAGGTTGTGTTGGATGTGGATTTGATGTTCCTGTTGGTGTGTGTGTGTGTGTGTGTGTGTGTGTGTGTGTGTGTGTGTGTGTGTGTGTGTGTGTGTGTGTGTGTGTGTGTGCGCGCGCGCGCTGGCATATAAACTAAATTGAAGTTTTGATGGGATTCACTGAAAGTGGCTGGCGAAGAAGGTCTGCATCCTGCTAGGAGGACAGCCTGATCATGATAGCCGCACACACACACACACACACACACACACACACACACACACACACACACACACACACACACACACACACACACACACACACTGCACACACACACAGGCAGGCAGATGCACACCAACTGATGCCAGCTCGTCCTCCAGAGCCCAGCTAGAGATAGCTGTAACATGGCTAAATCTGCTCCTGCATTATGGCCTCATTCAGTATGCACTGTTAGATCCCTTCCTCTTAATCTCTTTTGGAAGCAAACTCAGGACGTAGGTATGGATGGAGGCCCAGTGGAGGCGGAATAAAAACTGACCAGCGGCCAATGACTGGGATCTCTCATGCGGACAGTGGTCATCCATTCCACTTGTTTTATTAGACTGCCTACAGTAAATTCAAATATGTTCGGTAATATGGCCCTATAACCTCGAAATGGCCCATTTCACTCATCCTGACTCATCCTTTATTGCAGTGCGCTGGAAGGGAACAACACGGACTCCCTCAGCCCATCTCTCTTCAACTCCCACTGATTATTATGGAGTCTGTGGTTTTATCCAGGATAAATATAGTTGGAGACACAGGAAAAGACTCCACCCTACGCCCACCTCCTCCTGCAAATGGATCTGTCTTCTTGGTTTTGGAGCATTTTCCGAAATAGTTCCTGCTCCCCGCCGCAGTGAAGCAGCAGCTGAAAAATAGGAGAAGCGTAAGACTTGCCTGGTTGGTTGCATCTGGAGGTGCACTCCTGGGAGTCACAGCGAGGCAGTGCTCAACGGAGTCGACGCCAACGGCTATCATGAAACATCAGCTGGCTATTTACAATCAGCGATCAATGCTGCTGGAGCAAATCACTCATTTAGGCCATATCAGAAAACGTTATCATCTCGTTTGTTGTGGTTTGCAGCTGAAATTAGTTGAGGGATTCTGGGATAATACGAAAACGGGGGATTCCGTTGATAACATCATGGGGATACTTTTGACTATGTGTGTGCCATTGAAAGTGTGCCTATTTATTCCTTCTTTTTTGCATGGTGCGTGCGTGCATGCATATGTGTGTGTGACTGTGTGTGTGTGCATGCATGTGTGTGTGCGTGGGTGGGTGGGGGGGTCTTTGATCCATAACCAAACAGCTCTCTCCATCACAGATGGTGCAAATATGGATGCCAGCATGATGATTCCTCCAATCCCAGTGGGAGCCAGAATGATTGTCTGAGATCTTGGAAGCACTAGAAGACAGAATGAGTCACAAATTAGACTTGTTAACGAAGGACAATGAGACGGACACACAGCTGTCTAATCTCATATCTCTGAAGCATGCGGGGAACATTCAAAGGAGGGCTGCATCACGGATATAGCCAAAAACATGTTCTGGCTAGAGAGCAAGACTCATGCAGAGCCATGTTATGTCTAAAGGCATGGAGATGTCAGATGGAACACTAGGGAGGGGAAATTACCGTACTTAACCCATTAAGACCTGATTGTACAAATTCCTTCTAAATCAGTTCTCAAACTTTTTTATGCCAAGGACCGGCAAATTGATATATATTTGGCTGCGGACCCCCATCTGAAAATGGATTGTGCCAGGGACCTCCAGAAGAGAACATTTGAGTTAAGAAACTTCAAAATGATTATTCCGTTCAAAAATAGCAGATGTAAGAAGTGACGCATTGTGAGTTTGTATATCTGCTATTTTTTAATAGCCAACTCTTAATCTAAAATGACAGATGCTTTCATGGTTTTATCGAGTTTATGTTAATTTCTAAAACTTCAGACCAACCGCCAGTCTATGGTGGCTGTTTTGAAAGTTCTCTCGTTTGACGTTCAGTCTCTACAATTCAAAGAACAGTGTTATGAAAATCAATGTTATCCCGAGCATTGACATTTGATACAATCAGGGGTGACATTGGATTTGTTTGGAGAAATCGCATATCTTTCACTGTGACCAAGACATTTTGAGGAGAAGAAATAAAAGGTTACAGTGCTAAATCAAAATGTCTTCGTTGACGTTTAGCATCTAATGGCAGCGCTTAAACGTGTTTTATCTGGCCATCAACACATTCACATCTAGTTACTGCTACTGCTGGATGACTTGGCCGATCTATGATAGCTATCTGCCAAGACTCTGGCCAATATCACTTAGCATTTACAGCTTGGATATAAACACAGAGAGAGATGAAACTATATCTCATACTGGATTGGGACGGAAAAAATTACAGCAAGCAGTGGTTTACTGTAAGTGCTCTCACCCTCACCCCTGTCTCTCTCTCTCTGTATTCTGCGGGTTGTGTTTGTGTATCAGAATTAAAATGACCCGCCCTCACAGAGGGGTGAGACTCATAAGCAGGGTCACTGACAGCAAAACAGAGCTCTTCCTCTGCTGCGTTCACTGAGGTAATTTTATAGTGTATTTAGGTGGGAACTCAAACATTCACTGTTGATATTATGAAATTTACTGCACAGGATGCAACATCTATCACGTACTGTAAGTTAGCGCGAATGCAGTGCTGTGGGATTCGGATTTCGACATGCACTCCTTGGCCTGACGTCTACTTTCCTTGGCAGGGGGAGGGAGAGCCGCAACGTTCTTAGAAACGCTCACGGATCGAGCGCAAGGGGAGTGTAGAGAGACGAGATGTTCGACTTTCACCGCAGCG
The DNA here is from genome assembly GCF_964188405.1 of Protomyctophum parallelum. Classification (NCBI taxonomy): domain Eukaryota; kingdom Metazoa; phylum Chordata; class Actinopteri; order Myctophiformes; family Myctophidae; genus Protomyctophum; species Protomyctophum parallelum. Next base: position 17,082,215 of record NC_139710.1, read on the forward strand.
CGCTTAGCCAAGAGCACTTAATGTTATTCCATTCTCTGTCTTGGATTACCAGGAGACCATTGTAGGAGTTACAGTGTCCTCGTGCGTGACCCTATAGGAAACACGTTGAACGATTTTCATGTGGTTCATCATATGAGTTACATTATTCTACTCCCCGCACACAGGGGAATCCTCCCCTCCACCACTTCATAGCAAATGCGGTCGAGGCCTGTGGTTAGATGGCTCTTGTCAACAACACTCTCAAGTCATGTCTTTAATGTCTCCTCGTCTAAAAAGAGCGCAAGAAATTGCCATAAAGCATGAATTAACAGGACAATAATAATGACTGGGAGGTGTAATGAGATGCTGCAAATTACGTCTCATTGTGTTCCCCTGGTAGGGTCATTAGGCAACATCCCATGTGTTCGCTGTAGCCCACTGGAAGTGACACATAATGGCGGAGATCACAAGTCAAGCACATTTCAGGGTTCATTTAAACGGCATGCAAAGAATGTGGAGCCGAGCGCTGAAGACTTAATGATAAACGCCTGGCTCCCTTTTATTCTCGTGGAAATGGATTACTTTAAAACAATCCCATTTATGACTTCATAAATATCATTTGAAATGTCAATTGGTCGTGACGGGCATGAGTATGATATTCACAGTCCGGGGTTCACACGGCGAAGTGAGGAGCGCGCACATGCACGCACGCACGCACAAACACAGACACACGCACGCACGCACGCACGCATGCACGCACAGACAGACAGACACACAGACACACATACTGTAGATGAAGGCACACATCACACTAACACTGCTGAAACAATTGCCATTGTTACAGTATCTGAACAGGGAACTGCGCAAGTGTCTCAGCTAGCCAGGGCTTTTTAAATAGGTGCAAATTGAAGCAACAGCAGCGGTCGTACAATACATCTCCCTGGTGGAGCGCTCAGTCGTTCTCTAATGAGGCCCGGGTCTAAACCCTTCCTTTGGACTGGGCTGGGGATCAGAGCTGACCCCACGGTCCCCAGTCACATTTAATTAACATGCTAGCTGGACAGCCAGCCAACCAGCCTCGCTCACCCAGTCCCAGCCCTGATCTGCAGCAGCACAGCAGAGCGGCCTTAGCGACCGCCGCCGTGACATTTTGAGAGATAGCAGCCGCACGGCAGTCTGGGGTTTGGACCAACTGTCTTTCTTGGCCCCGGGTAGTGGTGGGGCCCCTGTAATATTCAGCACATTTTCTACACGGCTAATATCTGCTGGACAGCGTCTGAGCCAGTGAAAATACACTCATTTCCAGCTAGGCCTGGTTAGCATCCAGATCTTTTTGACAATTTGTGGAAAAAATGTGTGTGTGTGTGTGTGTGTGTGTGTGTGTGTGTGTGTGTGTGTGTGTGTGTGTGTGTGTGTGTGTGTGTGTGTGTGTGTGTGTGTGTGTGTGTGTGTGTGTGTGTGTGTGTGTGTGTGTGTGTGTGTGTGTGTGTGTGTGTGTGTGTGTGTGTGTGTGTGTGTGTGTGTGTGTGTGTGTGTGTGTGTGTGTGTGTGTGTGTGTGTGTGTGTGTGTGTGTGTGTGTGTGTGTGTGTGTGTGTGCGTGCGTGCGTGCGTGCGTGCGTGCGTGCGTGCGTGCGTGCGTGCGTGCGTGCGTGCGTGCGTGCGTGCGTGCGTGCGTGCGTGTGCCCGTGCCTGTGCGTGCGTCTGTGGTTTAGATTTTTGGGGGGGCATTTCTTTGCAACGTGTGTTGCAAGTTCATCTGAATCCTGCAGAGAGAGATTGCATACTGCTTTTCAGTGCAATAAATCATAAGACATATGAGAAAAATGACCAGATTCAAATCTATATTTCTTGCTGAGCGTGCACTATTAGTATATTAAGACAATCCATTGCCATATTTAGAGGGGTTTTTTTGGGGGGGGGGGCATATCCATCATGGGATGTGAAAGGTGTTAACAAAATAATAGGACAATACCCTTTTAAAACACTGATGGTTTTAAATTTTAAATCCAGTATACAATTCTATTGTTGTATTATCTAAACATGCAATTCATACTGTACCATAAACACAGTGAGCACAGCATCCACATAATGTGGTTGCTGTGCTCACTGTGTTTATGGTACAGTATGTTTAGATAATACAATAGATGACTAATATGGCCTTACAACACTGTATATATATTATATACATATGACTCATAAAACAGTGTTGTAATGCCATACACGTCATCCTTGTTCATATTAGTATACTATGAATTATAATAGGCTACTGTATGTATGAGCCCTTTGATGCATTAAACATACCGTATACCCCTCTCCTACACATCGGTCAAAATTACTCATGATTGAGTTATAATAGAAATATGAGTTTCATAAATATCAAATGTGGTGCCTCATGCAGACTTTCAGACAAGCCTTTTAAGCTTACGGCCTATTTCACAATAGCAAAATTAGCCAATAGAAGCACACAATGCATTGTGAGCGTACTGTACTGTATATGCAATGCGATTGAATATTTTTTAAACCGTTTTGGATTGATTTGTTTTGTTTTAGATAAAGTCAGCCATTGGAGGAGAATTTACTAGTACCATGTACTGCCATACTATACATGTAGATATTTCGCTGCAGATGTGAGACCAGAGGGTATAAACCTAATATTTATTATTTGCATATATTTGCATAATTAGCGAAAAGTAGTTTTGCTTCATAGTGAGTTACATAACCACACATTGATGATGAAATGAATTTCCATAATCTCCATAAAGCAAGGATACTTTTAATACAATACTGTTAATACCGTAGGGGTCCTCAGAGTACAGGGGGTCCACAAAATATGTTTTACATTAAACACTTGAACGGAATGTTCCCTGCATTTTGGGGGGGGACATTTGCTGAAAAATGCAGATCTACAAGCTTACAACGTGTCAGCTTATCCTTGGCCTACAGTATGTTGTTCAACAAATGAAAACAGATTAACACATGCTCATTGTGTGCGCATGCACACACAGACACACACACACATAGACAGACAATAAAGCCACAATATGTGTGGGCTATACCGTTAAAATAGCTGTTATTGAATTACGTGGTGTATTAATAATGTACAGGAACAGAATATGTCAACTTGTCTCTATCAGTCTCTCAAGTCTCTACAGCTGAGGTCTGCTTCAAACTGCTGCGGTTTGGATTCTCCTGTGAGCCTCCAGGATGGGGGACCAGCATGAGTTCCACCAAAGTGCACGTTTCTCCAAAACACTTCTCTCCATGTTCAAGCTATTAGGAAACACTTAGTCGGAATCTGTTTAGTTGTTTTTGGACACATCACAAGCGGCCCACATGAAAAAGGAAATTCACCGTGATCAATACAGCCCATGTCTGCCTGTCAGCATGTGAAAATCGATTCTGTCTGCTGAAAATATCCTTTTTTTATTTATTCAAAGATATCTAATGCTGGTGTTTGCGGTGATGTGCCAGATGATGTTGTAATGTTAGAGAACTGTGAAACGAATTAAACCAATCGGTTCCCTGCCTCTGGTCAAGATGGATGGCTTCCCGGTCCATATTCCCTACACTCATAGAAAGACTGGGGAATGCCAAGCCCCGGGCCACTCTACTCTCTTTCTCTCTTTTCTCTCCCACGTCTCTCCTTTATCTCTCCTTCTCTCTCCCCACTCTCTATCTCTCTCAACCCCGTTTTCCTACCCATCTCTTTCCCTCGTTTATCCCCGCACCCTCCCTTGTCTCTCCCTGTTCCTGTCTCTCTCTCTTGACTCTCCCTTCTCGTGGTCTCTATTGCACCCCGAGCTGTTGGAAATCCCCATGTCTGTTGAAAGGCATCCCCTCACTGGAACTCAGCACCCATTTCAGACAGACATGTAATTCGGCCCAGACTGAACACAACAAAAAAGTCTTCAATCTTTCAGCCACTGTAAAATGACTACTGACTGGTTCGGTGGGGGAGGAAATACTCAGACAGGGAAAATGTTTATGCCTGGCAGACGCACAAGCTGCGAGCGTGGATTAGTGGACACTGTTTCAGCGGGCGAGCCGTCACGTTTCATGGGATTGTTGTGCTTACTGGTCTTGACAGGCTGGACAAGGGAAAGCAAGATGTTTTCTGACCAAATAATCCCTGCATTTAGCCACTGAACAACTACCTTGGTTTAGGCAACAATGAACTATGTAGTGCAATGCTGCTCTAGGGCAATAGAGAGAGCGCAGCCAAGGACCGACGGAGTAAATGTTGGTACTGTACATGTACAGTACATGTCTATTTCAAATTGGATGTGGATAGATGCTGTGAACTTTCTCACCATATTGTGTGTGTTTTTGTTTTGTTTTTCTTAAGAAGCAGGCAAATTGCAGATAATTCAGTTGCAGTACAGTAGGCAGTAGGGGAAAAAAATAATGAGATTGTCAATGTCCAAACTGTAAGTAAGTATGCCAAGGTTAGTAAATATGTTGCTAGGCAAGCACCATTTCTCCATGAGTCTTATTGTCTCAAGGTCTACTACAGCATGACTATATAATGCGATGATATTTAACATCCATCCTCCTTCCATTTGACCAGGCTCCATATTGTGCCTTAAGGACGGCTGTCTCCACCCTCCAGTGTCGGGTTTACAATCCTAGCTGTTATGCCCCAGAGGTATGTTTTGTCTCGGCGTCTATCCCCTGTTTCGCTTTTTAGCACTCCCTGTCAGAAAGGGGATATGTCATTTCCCTCTGTAAATCAGAATGGAACGTTCGCTTCCCCTGGCAACACATGTTTTACCTTTTCGGAGCTGATGAAGGTTATAGCCCCTCAGTCATCTTAATATCATAGAGTGCGACATGCATATATATACACACACACACACACACACACACACACACACACACACACACACACACACACACACACACACACACACACATCTGCAGCTTCTACAGCTTTCTGCTTGGAGGGAGTGATATCAGGTGACAGCGCTACAGGCCTTAGATGGTGTCCCATAGTGAAACTGTGAAATGTTATTATTTAGTTCCTCGCCACTGGTCTGTGACGCTATGAAGGACGGCGGGGGCATACGGTGGAGGGGCCCTGGGTTAAACACGTGTTGACGGAGGCTTGCAGAGCGCCTCGACTTTCCAAGAAGACCCATGTGATTCAACTGGTGAACAGCACTTCCATGGTACAACGGAGCCAAATACAATATAAAGGTTTTGGGGGGAAAAATACATACAAATCATTTTCCAAGGTGTACAAGTATAGTCTGCTGTAATAATGTTCTCCGCTTTCAAGTTTGAATCATATCATCATACTATAATTCACTCAATGTCTGAATGAATGAATGTCTGAATGAATGTCGTAGCTCCTCACTGCCTGCACCAATCGCTCCGACTTTTCACACAAGCATTGATCCTAATATTACGGAGGGCATAACGAAGGCCTTCTTTCAATTTAACAAATGATTAATTCACAATTAATTTATTAGTGAATAAAAGTTTCCCATCGACTTACATACATGGGAAAATGCGAAACCTCACATCAAGTCTTTTTCTCTCAGAAACCGTCAGATCTACAGTTACAACACTGGAGGTTCATAATAATTATTCAAATTTATGTAATAAATAATTACATCAGTTGGCCTCATGGTGGCGCTATAACAGCCCACTTTACATTTCGCCTTAAAACTCTTGAACCATAGGTCGTAAAATCAAATTTTCACTTTCCCTTTCGCATCTCTCCATATTCGGCCATTTTTACTTTTCTTCCAAACACACTTTTTTCTCTTGCACCTACAGCTTTTGTGCAAATCTCACAAATGTTGGTACACATGATCTCTGGACCTATCCCATTAGAACAACACAGGCAGAATTGTCATAGTCTGTGTCGCTCGGCTGTAATCGGCTTCCAAAATTAGAGGGAGGGGCCTATTTCACAAATGATGAAAGGAATGTCCAACTCAAATCCACCCCAAATTTCGAGGGTGGTTTAATCAATGGAGAGCTCAAAGCAATTCCATTTTCATCCATAGGGGGCGTTTACTGCAAAAACATGCTTTTTGGGGGATAAATCCGTTATGTTTGCAATAGCGTAGCCTACAGTACGTGCGCTATCCTTGGCTCTTTGGAGCCAAGGATTTTATCACTCGATTTTATCACTCGACAATGAAAATAGAGAGTCTTTAGACTTTTCTTTTTTTGTTCTTTTCTTTTTTTATGTTGCTTCGTGATCAATAAGTCATAACCCAAAAAATACCAAGGACAAACTGCTTTGCAATAATTAAAAAGCCTTTCAACTCGCATTCTACTTCAGGGCACTGAGGAAGACTGCAGAGTTAAAAGGCATTGAAACAATTGTGTCTTGGTATTTTTTGGGTTATGATTTATTGATCACAAAGCAAAGTGCAAGTCTATTCTCTCTCTTTGGTTGTAATAATTAATAAATTTTATTTTTTTCCTCCACACAATCTTTCACATTATCATTTTCCCAGTGACTTCAGTAGTCGCCTAATTACTTGAATAATTTGCCATTAGCCACAAGTGTTTGTTTGAGCTCAATGGCTCAAGGTGGAATTTCAGTCCGAGGACAGGGCCATGCAGGGCTTCCATGTCTGTGGAGGAGTGCTGAAACAATTACTTTAACCATTAAGGTTGGTATAGGCTTACACTAGAGCAGTGATTAAATTAATGGTTAGGAGAGGGGGAGAGGGAGGGGCCAATAGCCTAACAGCCAATTACACTAACCCTAAACCACTGGACCACATTTATACCTAATGACTACTTACTCACAAATTACACAACAAAGGAGAAGCAGATAGAGAGACACATGGGAAACTATACCCCCCTCCCCCACCGACGACATATTGTGTAAAACTAGCAAATCTCCAGCGTTCTGGTGATTTAAATACATTTAACATTGTATAGGCACCACTCTGAAAGATGATTGCTTCCTATGGCATGTGTGAGGCAGACCAACTCCCCCAGACACTCGCCCTCTTGAACGCACACGCACACTCGCGCACACACACACACTTATTTTCACAAAAATGTGCACACTTATAGGGAAGTCTAATTGCTGAAATATGGTGTTCATTAAACCTAATGGGCCCCCTTTTCAACCGCACACACCGCGCAGTGCGGTGAGATGGCCTCACCTTGTGCCCCTGCTCCACATATGCACAGAGCTAGGGGTTCACAATAATGGAAACAGGGTGCTAGTTATAGGAGACATTTTAAGTGCACAATTTAAAGGTCTGTAACTAGATACAGGGAAACGCACAGTGAGGAAACACAGCACTGAGTCCTCTCCCACAGAGCGCACGGAATTACAGCCATGAAAAACCCTATAATTTGTATTCACACAAGCAAATCCACAAAGACTCCCATTTCCCTTGTAAATCTGTGCTTGGTTGGAGCAAAACAGTGGGACAGAGTTCAGGTAAAGTCATCTTTATACAAAATACCATCCTAATATGATTGCAGTCAATGTAATTCAGTATATGGATGTGCATTGTGTGTGTCTATGTTAAATAAAAATTCATGATTTTACTTAGCATGTAGTGTACTGCGGCGTATATATATATATATATATATATATATATACTGTATACAGTATGCATTTATCGGTCCTTATCTGTCTGTCTGTGTCCTTTAAAAAAGAAAAAAATCTACCTACTCAAAGAAGTGCAAATGTCTTCAGTTGTATTTATGTATTTATCTCTTTGGATGGGAAAATAATGCATTGGTGGAGTACTGTCTCTCTTGTTGCAGCTGGCGGGACAGGGAATGAGCGATCAAGGAGTTAATGATGTGCAAACCAACTCTGCTCCTCCCCGTTAGTCTGCTAGAGCCTTGGCCCAGCCTGGCCCAGCTTGGCAAAGGAAACTGCAGCCATGGACAGAAACAGTGCCAACATACCATCGAGGAGGCCAGGGAAGGGAGAGAGACAGGGTGGGGGAGGTGCCTACAAATAATGATAAACAAACAAACAAGGCTCTTGTTTTGATGGATTGATAGAGCATTGTTGCCCTTTATTATAAATAGCACTAGGCTACTATAAATAGGGCTGCCAATCCATCATTTCCAAGTGTGTTTGCATTTCAGGGATACATTACAGAATATTACATTTCATTAAACCGAAAAAGTGATTACAGGCTGCCCCACGGCAATTAAAAATGTCCATTCTTTAACAGTGTATGCAAAGTGTAAGAGAGAGTTGATTGACAAATCACACGTTTCTGCTGCTCGCATTAAGTATGAGCCATACACCCACATGCAGACCGTGCTGAATCATCAAACAATAATTATTAACATTCTCTGACTCTGAGACTTTGCCACCCTGCTTGCTGCACTAAAACTGCATGGGTGTCACAAAGCAGCGAGTAATAAACGGTGGTTCCTGCATTCACAGACTGGGTGAATCAATCATTGTTTGGTGTAGGTATGGACGAGAGAGAGGAGGTGTATAGCGCTAACCCACCACACATGACTAGCGATTTATTATTATTTATTAAAGATGTATGATGAATGGAATGAATCTATTTCTAATCTGCGTCTGACAGACTCACGCTAACGCCTTGCTCAGGGGCTGCCGTGCACTCTGTCCTGCACCGTGGAGAGAGGAGGGTGGGGGGGGGGGGCAGACAGAAGCAGAGAGGAAGTCAGAAGTTTCCCCCTCAATCAATAGTGCAATAGATTGCGGTGATTAGTACTCAGATTAATATGATTCATTTTCAAACCATCGGCAGTGAGGATGTGAGTCACTGGACCGCCCCGATTGTGTGTGTGTGTGTGTGTGTGTGTGTGTGTGTGTGTGTGTGTGTGTGTGTGTGTGTGTGTGTGTGTGTGTGTGTGTGTGTGTGTGTGTGTGTGTGTGTGTGTGTGTGTGTGTGTGTGTGTGTGTGTGTGTTTGTGTGCGCGCCAGCGTGCGTGCGTGTGTGTCTGATGCATGTGGTCTTATCTATCGATCTGCAACATAGTGATGGACATTTTTCCTGGCAGGGAAAAGGGATGAACAATTTGAACATCAGAGAACAGAAAATCCTCCAGACATTCCTGTCTTATCTGAGGCCAAGCACACAACAGATGCAGTATTGTCAATAGCCTCTCATATTGGCATATTTCCATCGATCACAACAATACAAATCAAATTGTAATAGACAGACATATGGACTTTCAACTATAGTTCTGGAGTTCAGAGACAAATACGTCTGGATAAACTACTGTCATGTTCTTATCTGTTTTTTATTGTTTTTTTGCAGTATAAAATAAAAGGCGTGTTCTGCCGTATCTGATCCTGTGTGCATGGTACTGCTCTGATTCTGTGCCACTGATGTATTCAGCACGGTGATGTGATTGTAAAATCCCATCTCATCCTTCCAGACCCTATAAAAAGCAAGTGTGACGGAGCCAATACTGATGTGTATGTCTCCACGGCCCTGAACACGCCACCAGGTGAATGTCCCAGAAAAAGCCAGAGAACACAATCTTTTTTTTCTTCTCCTTTCTTTCTTTTTTTGTGTCTGAACCAAGGGATTCTGTGGCCTACTTCTGACAATGGGAAGAGAACACCCATGGATTCAAGAAATGATGTCAGAGTAATTCCACCCGTATTGCCTTTTGGCTTAGCAGAATGAAGAAGGCAATGGTAGTCATGATGGAGAAAGAAGGCGGGGGGCATAATGCATAATTTTGACCCGACTGGCTGATCCTCTGAGGAATTGAAAATCCGGCACAGCAGATATTTCTTTTACAGTATGCATTTGTTTAGGTTTGAATTGAAAGGAGACATTCATACTCATTCATACAATGAGATGTGTGGAACAGCAATAGCAGCAGGGCAGGGAAAGTAGAGCATAAAGCATAAAGCACAGCACAAATGACTCCATGACCTCCAGATGCATGCCTCCATTGTGTCAAGCAGGGGCGCAGGAGAATCGAGAAGAGATCAAAGCATTAGAAGATAATACAGAGACGAGCATGTCTGAACGTTGTGCCTGCTTTATATTCCATCATACATTGGTGTCCTGTGCCGAAGATATCAGATATGCAAGCCCTCAACACATTGTGCATGCGTTGACGGTATAGAAGTGCAGGAGAATCCAGACAAGATCAAAGCATTACAAGAGAATTATGTCTGAACATCGTGCCTAATTTAGGTTCCATCATACGTTGGTGTCCTGCATCGAACATGGGAGATCTACAGATAGCTTGTAGACCGAGCTTGTAGACCGTCTATTTTCAGTGTGGGACACCGTCTGTCGTATGACTAAAGGCATTTATGACAAATATATACAATCAATTCCAAAATGTGAACTACAAATTCGCATCAAAACTATTCCTATACCATCGGTTCACAACCTGTGGGATTTTGATATGAATAGTAGTCGTGTGGCCGCACACACTGGTTAGCCAAAGTTACAATACTTTATTATAGGACGCAGAGTAAAGAAACCAACGTTTCGCAAGACTAATATACACAAGAGGGCTGATTAGTGATTACACATGAGAAACACCTGAAGACAACATAGAACCAAAACAACTAGAACATAACATAGAATTACAAGAGCTAGACAGGCAAAGTCTGTGACTGTGACATATATAGAACCACATATTTTTCTTTTTTAAACACAACATAGGAAAACAACCACAATACGGACATTACAATGCAAAGACAAAAAACAAAATACAAACCCCCCCCCCCCCCCCCCCCAAAAAAAAGAAAACAAGACAAAACGAGTACACCACAGTCTTGACATGATTGTACATTACAGGTGGTCACCAGAGTCTTTGTTATTCACTACCGTTCAATAAGGTACATTGAAGCGCAGTCTAGAAGGGTCCACTCACTCCACTGTATCTAAGACTGGTTCCCATACCTTCGTGAACCCTTCCATGTTATCACGGAGGAGATAAGTCAGTTTCTCCAGAGGAACCACAGTCATTACCTCCTTGTACCAATAATCCAGTGTAGGAACGTCTCTATGAATCCAAAGCTTGAGTATAGTCTTTCTCGCTATGTATAAGAGTATTCCAACCAATTTGGCGTAGTGTCTGGTCCTTGCACTGGATACCTTAGCTGACAAGTTCAAATTATATCCAAAACACCTGTATCTTTGTACATTTCCAAAGCATATGTGCATATGTACCAACTTCTGTGTCACATTATTTTATTACAGTTAGGAGAGCTGAGACCAAGCTTGCTTCTCAGTAGAGGTGTATAATGGAGTCTGTGTAAAATTTGAATTGTCTTTCTCTATCATTATTGAAACTCAAAATAGTAAGTGTATTTCCACACTTACAAGTACCACAGACGAAAAACAGTCCAAATTTCATTCTGACCCCTCCACGGCCTCGTTGTCCTGACCCCTTATCCATCATTTATACATTATGGATAAATACTGTAGTGTGGACTTAGACAGTTTTTCGTCTGTGGTTTTGTTTTGTTGTCCAAGTATTGTCTTCTATCTGACATTCCAAGTCAATCTGCCACTGCCTTCGAATATGATCAGTGGAGTGGTTTGAACTTACATCAAAACATTCATACAGATAGGAAATAAATCTTTCTGGCACAGGTTGTGTAAGAATATTTTCTAGGAAGGATGTCCTAGGGGCTTGCATGTTCTTTGTTACATAAAGAAATATGACTGTTGTAATGAATATTTATTCCGTAGATTCTCAAATGACATTATGCCTCTGTTATATAGTTTAGCAAGCTGGTGTCCCTTATCATGCCAAACCCTGAATACTGGGTCCTGACATGAGGGAAGAAAATCTGGGTTCTTCCATATAGGAGCCAAAGGTGAAAAATGTTTTTGAAGTTTAGGTAATTGTCTTCTGACCACTGCCGTGTTAAGTGGGCCGTGAAAGCTATCAAGTTGGCCCAAGTGATCCAGAAATAGTTGGGAAACGGATCTATAGACTTTTACTATAGTAAGCACATATGTTTGCGGTGTGGAAGCTCAGAAAAATTGAGATTGTTATATTGCTTTATCACTGCTAAATATAATCCTCCTACTGAAACGAACTTTTTTTTTTTTTTTTTTTACCTTACCCTGGAAAAAGGTTCGTTTCAGTAGGAGTTTTGTCCCATCAGCCATCGCGGCATTAAACAAACTGCCCCGCCGATAGGAGGGTTTCTGTACACAGTGGGGAACTCATGTTTTTGTATTTTTGTCTTAGTGTAATGTTTTTCTGTACTATGTGCTGCTTTTGTTGTTGGTGTTTGAACAGACCTGTGAAGATGAATATCCTTCGGGACAATAAAGATTATTATTATCCTGTTCTGCGTAAATTTATGAATGAGACAAATAACAGTTCATACAATATAATATTGTGGGGCAAAAAAAAAAAACAACAACAAAAATACCACCCCCAGTGTTTAAAGGCCTTAAGTATACTATAACTCGGGCTTCAGCTGAGTGACAGAAAAAGCACATGTGCAGTAAAATACTGCCAACACACGTGTGTATGTTTGTGTGTGTGTGTGTGTGTGTGTGTGTGTGTGTGTGTGTGTGTGTGTGTGTGTGTGTGTGTGTGCGCAGTGTGTGCGCGCGTGTGCGTGTGTGTGCGCGCGCACATCTGTGCTTGAAGGTCTTCATGAACAACAGATTCTTTATAGACCTCAATTAGCAGCACTTAGCAAAGCTCTGTAGGCTGAAAGCAGCTGAAGTGGACCAAGCGAAGAGAAATTAAAAGCAAATCAAGGACATTTCCAACCCGAAGGAGCACGAGTATGCTTTCATAACCACAGGCCTGGGAGTTTAGAATAGAGGTGCATGCGGGCACTGAAGCTTTCACAATTACACAAGAAACAGTGGCTTGTGTTGCATGGTCTGAGCAGGGCCGACATCAGCACTGCTATGGCAACAGGAGCAAATGAAAAAAAGACACAACAATAAGAATGAGAATTGAGATCAGGGGATGGAATAATCGGATGGAAAAATGTTCTTGGTTTGAACTGTATCATGTGAAGTAAAAAGTCTAGTTTGTGGTCTACAGAGAGAGAGAGAGAGAGAGAGAGAGAGAGAGAGAGAGCATTCTCCCCAAAAGAGCTTATTATCCACATATACACACTGTAGACACATCAATTTGCCACTGAATGACATAGAAGATTGGGGCCAGCCAAGAACACACAGACACGTGCACAGTTTCTATATGTGTGTACTATATGTATATACTTGACTGTACCACTACACTTTTGACTACTAGTGAAGGCCAAATGTCCCCACAAGTATAGTAGAATTTGACATTGTGAGGGTTCAGACTTTTTTATTTTAGTAATTTTTGTTATTTGTTCAATAGCAGGGTCTCTCCGGCTCTTTATTAAACAGAAAATTCAGTTGCAACAAAGAAATGAGCAGTCGCAATTAAAACTGGAGCGCTATAACATTGAAGCTGATAAATTTGGTACTCTCTCTGAATGGATGAAATTTGCAATCCACCTGAAAACTCTGTTTATTTAAGAGCTGGAGAGATGGGGTACGCAACCCGTACAAGTGAGGCATCTCCAAATGAATAGTTTGATGTGGATTTTACCTGTGAAACCTATGTTGACTGCCAAAAGTTCACAAGAGTATCAATGCATTGTCAGCGTTTATACTTTTTTTGAGTGGCGCTAGCCCCTCCTATACACAGGTTTAATGTTTGTCTTTAGTTCAATGTTTGTTTTGTAAAGCCATTGACAATGAAGGGAAAATGTACGTCATAATGTAACTCATTCCGTCATTGTCTCTTTATTGTTAATGGCGTTTAATGTTTGTGTTGGCACTGTTTATTTTACATCATCATTACATCACCTAAGCAACATGAGTTACATGATGTTTTATGTCTAATCTTATGTAGCCTACTATACCTGCTGCTAAGGTGGACCTACCCGTATTGTTATCACCAATGTTGGTGTCCTCACAAGTATAATAATACAAATGTGTGTGTGTGTGTGTGTGTGTGTGTGTGTGTGTGTGTGTGTGTGTGTGTGTGTGTGTGTGTGTGTGTGTGTGTGTGTGTGTGTGCGTGTCTGTGCATGCACGTCACACACGTGACACGTGTGTTTTGCGCGTGTATGCACACATTGGTCTTAGATCAGGGCAGAGAAAGTTTCCATTATGTTTGGCAAACTGCTAATCTGAGATGATGAAGTGTCATCAGGTCTTTATACTGTGGGAGGCTGTGTGTGTGTGTGTGTGTGTGTGTGTGTGTGTGTGTGTGTGTGTGTGTGTGTGTGTGTGTGTGTGTGTGTGTGTGTGTCGTGCGTGTGTCCGTCCGTCCGTCCGTGTAAACGTGCATGTGCGTGCGTACATGTTTCTCAACCAATTGGAAAACGTTTTGGTTGCTTACCCCAAAGTGCTGCTTGCCCAGAATGCTTGGTTTTCAGGGTGTTTTTCCCCTCTACTTTCTTTCTCTCTTTTTTTCCTTTTCTTTTTTTTATTGAGAGGGTTCAAATGAGCCTCAAACAGCTTCCTTTGGAATGTTGGACCTGAACGTTTACAGTGTGTTGTGGAAATGGTGTTTGTATGAGCCAATCTTATGGCTAGAGGCGGTTGCAGTACACAGTATTTTACAGTGGGATCAACAGGTATTTATCCAGCCTGACAAACCGCATCTTTTTTCAACTGAGGTCCTCATGTGTTGATGTTAACAAGCTTCCTAAAGCGAACAAAACAAAACAATGACATCATTCTTCTCATCGTCTCTAGTGTGAGCATCAAAGACTCCTCGTTTTTTAAGTGCGTAATGACAATGCCATATTTAACTTCCTCAGTTAATGGGTTCCTATATAGAACACAGTGTGTGATCATATTTGTTTGTTGCTGCTCTTAAATGAGTCATCCGCTGTATTGCACTCTGCCTCTGTCTGTCTGTGTGTGTGTCTGAGATCTATTTAGCTTAGCCAGGCTATCAATCTACATCAAGGAGGCCAAGACAAGCCCTCTCTCCGCTTGTTTCATTGGAAATGTAGCATACTTAATGGGCATTGCTCAAAGACTACAAGGTTACATTGCCCTAAGTGGCCAAGATAGAAATAAATGAACTGAAAACACCATTATCCAGAGGAAGAGATTAAAAAGCTTAAAGGCTGTTTGGCCCCAAATAAGGGACGGGAGAAGGAGGAAAAAATGGTTGTGACTTTATTTCTTGCTGCATGCATTTGGTAATGGTGCACATAAACTGATTATTTCTCTGTAATCCTTTAAGGATTAGTGCTCTTTTAAGACTTGACTGTTTGTGATTATACCCCACGCAGTCAGTGCTGCCTGCCCGCAGCCCAGAACACATGTTTAAACACTTCATTGAGAGTTTCCATCGCCGTCGATGCTTCCAAGATCAACTAAGATTCAGCCTTTTTTTTTGTTTTATGGCATCTAATAAAAGTTCACACAGTATGGCATTTATCTGAAACGCTAGTGAATGTGATGTGCGTGTCACACCACGGCGGGCACAGCCAGGGAGATTCCACAGCAATTAAAACTTGTTTTGTTTTATGTGAGTGCCTCTGAATTGTCCCGATGTCACCCTGACCTCATAAAGCAACCATTTTGTTCACACACAGACATGATGCACCCTGCGGCAAGGAGACGTGGCGCACACCCACACACACGCACGCATGCACGCACACGCACACACACACACACACACACACACACACACACACACACACACACACACACACACACACACACATACACACACGTGCATGGATGCGCAGGCGCACGCACACATTTGAGACGACATCAAAGGCAATTTGTTGTTAAAAACACAATTTTTTCCTTTACTGTACATTTGGGCTTTTCTGCCTTTATTTGATCTGGAGATGTTATGGAAATGGGGGAGAGAGATGGGGAGAGACACACAGCAAAAAGGTCGTTGGGATTGGGAGTCGAACCTGCAACATGCAATCAGGCTCGATTAGGTGCCCAGACCGGTAGGCCGGCCCGGGCCATACAGCCATTTTTAACCCTAGACTTAACCAGAACCCCTAAACATATCCCCTAAATGCCTAATCCTAATCCTAACCCCAACCTGAATAATATTTAAGCATAAATCTAAAGAAAAATGCCATAGAAGGTAGTATTGTCTTGTGAGGAGCAATGACCACCACAACATTGATTTATCAAATTCTACTATTATGGGACATTTGGTTCTCAAAAGTATAGAACAAGCACACATGCATTTGTATTGCATGCACACATCTCCTTGCCGCAGCCACTGTACAGCAAGGATAGAAATATGTACACACTGCATGCACACAAGCTACACAACAAGAGCACGCACTCACACACGTGCGTGCGTGTGTGTGTGTGTGCAACTCATGCATGTTCATCGATTGGTCAATCTTAACATGATGTTAGTAATGTTAATGGAAAAATCAAAGTGATCTAATAAATAAAGGCGGCTTAGTGATGTACGTCTGATCAATACTGTCGAGACAGTGGGTCCACAGACAACCCTAAAACTAAATTGCTTTAATGGTGTTTTGGGAGAAATAACATCTACTGTACGGGCAATTTCTCATGCATGAATCATGGATATCTTCCACGGTCATTAAACTGTGTCATCAATCGGTTTTATCTAATAAACCTTTGGAAAAATGGAAACATTGAAAAAGATACGTCCTCGGCCATGCAACATTGCATCACAAAGCCTTATCTTACATATCTCGCGTGGATTCGCAATTCACATGCAGTGTAGTTGAGTTAGCACTCTCTGTTACATGATTAAAGTGGAGTCAGATATTTTCCACCTTCTTCATCTTTATAAATAAAATAAATTGGTTAAATGAATACGGCTGCGTGTAGGTTGAGGGGGTTGGGTTCAAATCAATAAAAGTATTATTATGAAGGGAAAGGTAAATTATGGATAGCCTGTAAGTCATCTGACTTTAGGGACCGCAGCCAAATTACATTAAAAAAGAGTCTATTGACTTTATAAACAATAAGCCGGAGCGTCAGTGGTGTATGAAAGCAGGACTGGGTACCTTGGTTTACCGTTACTCTCAGTGCAGGGATCCAGTTTGGCCAAAGTGGAGGAGCAAGCAAACCTATTAATGGTATCACCATCCAACTGGGACAGAAAGAGACCAGTGACTGTTTTGCGAGCTGAACAAGCAAAACAAGCCTTCAATCTGTAGTCATATTGACTCCTGCACAAGGAGTCAATATGAAATTTGAAATGTAATGTTTATTCAACCAGAAACTGGAACTGCACTCCACCCACTCTATGGGAGTTTCATCAAGTGGATTGGAGATGTTCACTGGAGCTGAAATAGTGCGTGGAGTATTTTTGAAAAATGAAAAAATAAAAAAAACGATGGGTTAAAGCCCATTGTTTTTTTGAATTTTAGATAAAAAAAATTATCCTCGTTTTTCATCATTTTGGACCATGGGCTATAGCCCATATCGTACGGCATACTATAGCACGCCGTTTTTACTCATTTTTGAGGATTTTTAAAAAATGAAAGAAAAAAATACGATGGGTTATAGCCCATAGTTTTTTGAATTTTTGTAAAAATGAATCCTCATTTTTCATCATTTTTGACCATGGGCTTTAGCCCATATCGTACGGCATACTATAGCACGCCGTTTTTCATCATTTTTGAGGATTTGAATAAAATGAAAAAATTAAAAAAACGATGGGTTATAGCCCATTGTTTTTAGAATTTTTGAAAAAAAAAATTATCCTCGTTTTTCATCATTTTGGACCATGGGCTATAGCCCATATCGTACGGCATACTATAGCACGCCGTTTTTCATCATTTTTGAGGAATTGAAAAAAATGAGTTATAGCCCATCGTTTTATGAAATTTTGAAAAAACAATTATCCTCGTTTTTCATCATTTTGGACCATGGGCTATATAGCCCATATCGTACGGCATACTTTAGCACGCCATTTTTCATCATTTTTGAGGATTTGAAAAAAATGAAAAAAATGAAAAAAACGATGGGTTATAGCCCATTGTTTTTTGAATTTTAGATTTTTTTTTTATCCTCGTTTTTCATCATTTTGGACCATGGGCTATAGCCCATATCGTACGGCATACTATAGCACGCCGTTTTTCATCATTTTTGAGGATTTGAAAAGAAATAAAAAATAAAAAAACGATGGGTTATAGCCCATCGTTTTATGAAATTTTGAAAAAAACGATTATCCTCGTTTTTCATCATTTTGGACCATGGGCTATAGCCCATATCGTACGGCATACTATAGCACGCCATTTTTCATCATTTTTGAGGATTTGAAAAAAATGAAAAAAATGAAAAAAACGATGGGTTATAGCCCATTGTTTTATGAAATTTTGAAAAAACAATTATCCTCGTTTTTCATCATTTTGGACCATGGGCTATAGCCCATATCGTACGGCATACTTTAGCACGCCATTTTTCATCATTTTTGAGGATTTGATAAAAATTGAAAAAAATGAAAAAAACGATGGGTTATAGCCCATTGTTTTTTGAATTTTAGATTTTTTTTTTATCCTCGTTTTTCATCATTTTGGACCATGGGCTATAGCCCATATCGTACGGCATACTATAGCACGCCGTTTTTCATCATTTTTGAGGATTTGAAAAGAAATAAAAAATAAAAAAACGATGGGTTATAGCCCATCGTTTTATGAAATTTTGAAAAAACGATTATCCTCGTTTTTCATCATTTTGGACCATGGGCTATAGCCCATATCGTACGGCATACTATAGCACGCCGTTTTTCATCATTTTTGAGGATTTGAAAAAAAAACAAAAAAAAAACAAAAAACGATGGGTTATAGCCCATTGTTTTTTGAATTTTTGAAAAAAAAGAATATCCTCGTTTTTCATCATTTTGGACCATGGGCTATAGCCCATATCGTACGGCATACTATAGCACGCAGTTTTTCATCATTTTTGAGGATTTGAAAAAAATGAATGAATGAAAAAAAGATGGGCCCATTGTTTTTTGAATTTTAGATAAAAAAGTATTATCCTCGTTTTTCATCATTTTGGACCATGGGCTATAGCCCATATCGTACGGCATACTATATCACGCCGTTTTTCATCATTTTTGAGGAATTGAAAAAAATGAGTTATAGCCCATCGTTTTTTGAATTTTTGAAAAAGAAATTATCCTCGTTTTTCATCATTTTGGACCATGGGCTATAGCCCAGCCCCATATCGTACGGCATACTTTAGCACGCCGTTTTTCATCATTTTTGAGGATTTGAAAAAAATGAAAAAATGAAAAAAACGATGGGTTATAGCCCATTGTTTTTTTTATAATAAAAAAAAAGAATCCTCGTTTTTCATCATTTTGGACCATGGGCTATAGCCCATATCGTACGGCATACTATAGCACGCCGTTTTTCATCATTTTTGAGGATTTGATTATTTATTTATTTTTAATTCAAAATAAAATAGACATCTAAAAAACGTCTAAAAATAGACGTGTTTTAGACGTCTATTTTTGCTCAGTGGGATAGTCAAAAAATCAAAAAACGATGGGCTATAACCCATCGTTTTTTTTGTTTTGTTTTTATCCTCAAAAATGATGAAAAACTGCGTGCTATAGTATGCCGTACGGTATGGGCTATAGCCCATGGTCAAAAATTATGAAAAACGAGGTTAATGTTTTTTTTCAAAATTTCAAAAAACGATGGGCTATAACCCATGTTTTTTTTCATTTTTTTCATTTTTTTCAAATCCTCAAAAATGATGCAAAACGGCGTGCTATAGTATGCTGTACGGTATGGGCTATAGCCCATGTTAAAAAATGATGAAAAACGAGGTTAATGTTTTTTTTCAAAAATTCAAAAAACGATGGGCTATAACCCATGTTTTTTGTTTTTTTTCATTTTTTTCAAATCCTCAAAAATGATGAAAAACGGCGTGGTACAGTATGCCGTACGATATGGGCTATTAGACGAGCGTCTAAAAATGGGATAAAAAAAGTCTAAAAATAGACGTCTAAAACACGTCTAAAAATAGACGTGTTTTAGACGTCTATTTTTAGACGGTTTTTAGACGTCTATTTTTAGACGTTTTTTATCCCATTTTTAGACGCACGTCTAATAGCCGGCGATTGCTCAGTGGGATGGTCAAAAATGATGAAAAACGAGGATTCAAAAAACGATGGGCTATAACCCATGTTTTTTTTGTTTTTGTTTTTTTCAAATCCTCAAAAATGATGAAAAACGGCGTGCTATAGTATGCCTTACGGTATGGGCTATAGCCCATGTTCAAAAATGATGAAAAATAAGGTTAATTATTTTTTTCAAAAATTCAAAAAACGATGGGCTATAACCCATGTTTTTTTTGTTTTTTTTTTCCCTCTTGTTGCACAGATGACATTACGATGGAATTTAGGAAGAACAGACTTTAGGTTTGCATGATTAAAGTCTCCGGGCTGCTATGAAAACGCAGTCCGGGTGGGTTGTGCAGGCATTTCTGTATACTATCCTGGAGTAGTGGCAGTGCTAGCTTAACTGTTAGCCTCCGGTGGAATATACACAGCACAAATGTAAACAGCCTGGTCTTAGGCACCGCCAGGAAAAGCTGGTCAGAGGACCTGAGGTTTCAGCAATTCAGATAGATCCTGTATTGCACAGAAAGCCAGTGGAGGTGGGAAGAGTTTCGTCTTTTTCAAATCGTTTTTGAAAACTCCGATGGGGCCCATGTTCTCTGAGTGATTTTATTATTTTATTATTAAACTCCGATGGGGCCCATGTTCTCTGAGTGATTTTATTATTTTATTATTAAACTCCGATGGGGCCCATGTTCTCTGAGTGATTTTATTATTTTATTATTAAACTCCGATGGGGCCCATGTTCTCTGAGTGATTTTATTATTTTATTATTAAACTCCGATGGGGCCCATGTTCTCTGAGTGATTTTATTATTTTATTATTAAACTCCGATGGGGCCCATGTTCTCTGAGTGATTTTCGTCTTTCTTTTCTTCAAATCCTCGTTTTTCATTTCCGACGGCGTACTATAGCATGCCATGGACTAAAATCCTTGTTTTTCATCTCTTTTTACCATGGTCTGGGACAGCATACTATAGCACGTCACTAAAGTCTCTGTGAAAATCGAGAAAACGACATGCTGTTCATGGTTTCGGACGGAAGGCTATAGCATGTCGTTTTTGTTCCATTTTTGAGGATTCGGGAGAAAGATGAAAATCGAGAAAAAACGAGATACTATATTTCATGGTTTCGGACGGAAGGATGTCGTATTTCATCATTTTTGAGGATTTGAAAAAAAGACGAAAATCACTCGAGACAATGGACTACTAGCCTATAGCATTATAGGCTAATGGACTAGCCTAGAGCACAATGGACTAGCCTATAGCACAATGGACTAGCATATAGCACAATGGACTAGCCTATAGCACAATTGTCTCGGAGTGATTTTCGTATTTTCTTTTTCAAATCCTAATTTTAATTTTTTGACCATGGGCTGTACGTAGCCCTTCTCAGACGGCATACCGTTTTTCATCATTTTTGAGGATTTGAAAAAAGGGCATACTGTAGTCCATACTGTAGTCCATACTGTAGGACCGCATGTCGTTTTTCATGATTTTGCAGGATTTTAGAAATTAAAATAATGGACCTGTAAATTACAACAAAACAAACTAAGGCACTGGTGTGGTACTCCTGGTTTACCAGAACAGGGTTCAAGTCCCTGCAGTGCTCTGCTCAATGTGTTGTATTTACATGGTTTATTTAAATGTTCTGCTCAATGTGTTGTATTTACAAGGTTTATTTAAATGTTCTGCTCAATGTGTTGTATTTACAAGGTTTATTTAAATGCCCTGCTCAATGTGTTGTATTTACATGGTTTATTTAAATGTTCTGCTCAATGTGTTGTATTTACAAGGTTTATTTAAATGCCCTGCTCAATGTGTTGTATTTACATGGTTTATTTAAATGTTCTGCTCAATGTGTTGTATTTACAAGGTTTATTTAAATGTTCTGCTCAATGTGTTGTATTTACAAGGTTTATTTAAATGCCCTGCTCAATGTGTTGTATTTACATGGTTTATTTAAATGTTCTGCTCAATGTGTTGTATTTACAAGGTTTATTTAAATGCCCTGCTCAATGTGTTGTATTTACATGGTTTATTTAAATGCTCTGCTCAATGTGTTGTATTTACATGGTTTATTTAAATGTTCTGCTCAATGTGTTGTA
The DNA here is from genome assembly GCF_964188405.1 of Protomyctophum parallelum. NCBI lineage: Eukaryota > Metazoa > Chordata > Actinopteri > Myctophiformes > Myctophidae > Protomyctophum > Protomyctophum parallelum. The sequence continues at coordinate 17,104,329 of NC_139710.1, forward strand.
TTTACATGGTTTATTTAAATGCTCTGCTCAATGTGTTGTATTTACATGGTTTATTTAAATGTTCTGCTCAATGTGTTGTATTTACATGGTTTATTTAAATGCTCTGCTCAATGTGTTGTATTTACATGGTTTATTTAAATGCTCTGCTCTTTGTGTTGTATTTACATGGTTTATTTAAATGCTCTGCTCAATGTGTTGTATTTACAAGGTTTATTTAAATGCTCTGCTCAATGTGTTGTATTTACATGGTTTATTTAAATGTTCTGCTCAATGTGTTGTATTTACAAGGTTTATTTAAATGTTCTGCTCAATGTGTTGTATTTACAAGGTTTATTTAAATGTTCTGCTCAATGTGTTGTATTTACATGGTTTATTTAAATGCCCTGCTCAATGTGTTGTATTTACAAGGTTTATTTAAATGCTCTGCTCAATGTGTTGTATTTACATGGTTTATTTAAATGTTCTGCTCAATGTGTTGTATTTAGAAGGTTTATTTAAATGTTCTGCTCAATGTGTTGTATTTACAAGGTTTATTTAAATGCCCTGCTCAATGTGTTGTATTTACATGGTTTATTTAAATGTTCTGCTCAATGTGTTGTATTTACATGGTTTATTTAAATGTTCTGCTCAATGTGTTGTATTTACAAGGTTTATTTAAATGCCTTGCTCAATGTGTTGTATTTACATGGTTTATTTAAATGTTCTGCTCAATGTGTTGTATTTACATGGTTTATTTAAATGTTCTGCTCAATGTGTTGTATTTACAAGGTTTATTTAAATGCCCTGCTCAATGTGTTGTATTTACATGGTTTATTTAAATGCTCTGCTCAATGTGTTGTATTTACATGGTTTATTTAAATGTTCTGCTCAATGTGTTGTATTTACATGGTTTATTTAAATGTTCTGCTCAATGTGTTGTATTTACATGGTTTATTTAAATGCTCTGCTCAATGTGTTGTATTTACATGGTTTATTTAAATGTTCTGCTCAATGTGTTGTATTTACATGGTTTATTTAAATGTTCTGCTCAATGTGTTGTATTTACATGGTTTATTTAAATGTTCTGCTCAATATGTGTTGTATTTACAAGGTTTATTTAAATGTTCTGCTCAATGTGTTGTATTTACATGGTTTATTTAAATGTTCTGCTCAATGTGTTGTATTTACATGGTTTATTTAAATGCTCTGCTCAATTTGTTGTATTTACATGGTTTATTTAAATGCTCTGCTCAATGTGTTGTATTTACAAGGTTTATTTAAATGCTCTGCTCAATTTGTTGTATTTACAAGGTTTATTTAAATGCTCTGCTCAATGCGTTGTATTTACAAGGTTTATTTATATTTAAATGCTCTGCTCAATGTGTTGTATTTACAAGGTTTATTTAAATAAAGTTCATGGTTTCGGACGGAAATTTCGAGAGAGAGATGAAAATCGAGATAAAACGACAGGATTTGATTGTCGTATTCCTTTCGGTTTTTGAGGTTTCGAGGGAAAGGTGAAAATCGAGAAAACGACATGCTATAGTATGCCCTTGAGCAGTATAAATTACCTTCATACTATAGCAGGGGTCCTCAACTAGAAATGATGAAGGTCCACAAATATGTTTTTTTCATCATTTTTGAACATGGGCTATAGCCCCTACCGTACGGCATGCTATAGCACGCCATTTTTCATCATTTTTGAGGATTTGAAAAAAAATCAAATTTTCAAAAAACATGGGTTTTAGCCCATCGTTTTTTGAAATTTTGAAAAAATAAATTAACCTCATTTTTCATCATTTTTGAACATGGGCTATAGCCCCTACCGTACAGCATACTATAGCACGCCGTTTTTCATCATTTTTGAGGATTTGAAAAAAAATTCAAATTTCAAAAAACATGGGTTATAGCCCATCGTTTTTTGAAATTTTGATTTTTTTTTTAACCTCATTTTTCATCATTTTTCAACATAGGCTATAGCCCCTACCGTACGGCATACTATAGCACGCCGTTTTTCATAATTTTTGAGGATTTGAAAAATAATTGAATTTTTTTTTAACCTCATTTTTCCTCATTTTTGAACATGGGCTATAGCCCCTACCGTACGGCATACTATAGCACGCCGTTTTTCATCATTTTTGAGGATTTGAAAAAAAGTTCAAAATTTAAAAAAACATGGGTTATAGCCCATCGTTTTTTGAAATTTTGATTTTTTTTTTAACCTCATTTTTCCTCATTTTTGAACATGGGCTATAGCCCCTACCGTACGGCATACTATAGCACGCCATTTTTCATCATTTTTGAGGATTTGAAAAAAAATCAAATTTTCAAAAAACATGGGTTTTAGCCCATCGTTTTTTGAAATTTTGAAAAGATAAATTAACCTCATTTTTCATCATTTTTGAACATGGGCTATAGCCCCTACCGTACAGCATACTATAGCACGCCGTTTTTCATCATTTTTGAGGATTTGAAAAAAAATTCAAATTTCAAAAAACATGGGTTATAGCCCATCGTTTTTTGAAATTTTGATTTTTTTTTTAACCTCATTTTTCATCATTTTTCAACATAGGCTATAGCCCCTACCGTACGGCATACTATAGCACGCCGTTTTTCATAATTTTTGAGGATTTGAAAAAAATTTGAATTTTTTTTTAACCTCATTTTTCCTCATTTTTGAACATGGGCTATAGCCCCTACCGTACGGCATACTATAGCACGCCGTTTTTCATCATTTTTGAGGATTTGAAAAAAAGTTCAAAATTTCAAAAAACATGGGTTATAGCCCATCGTTTTTTGAAATTTTGAATTTTTTTTTAACCTCATTTTTCCTCATTTTTGAACATGGGCTATAGCACCTACCGTACGGCATACTATAGCACGCCGTTTTTCATCATTTTTGAGGATTTGAAAAAAATTAAAAATTTTCAAAAAACATGGGGTATAGCCCATCGTTTTTTGTTTTTTTTTTGTTTTTTTTAAACCTCATTTTTCATAATTTTTGAACATGGGCTGTAGCCCCTACCGTACGGCATACTATAGCACGCCGTTTTTCATCATTTTTGAGGATTTGAAAAAAATTCAAAATTTCAAAAAACATGGGTTATAGCTCATCGTTTTTTTAAATTTTGAATTTTTTTTAACCTCATTTTCATCATTTTTGAACATGGGCTATAGCCCCTACCGTACGGCATACTATAGCACGCCGTTTTTCATCATTTTTGAGGATTTGAAAAAATTTCAAAATTTCAAAAAACATGGGTTATAGCCCATCGTTTTTTGAAATTTTGAAAAATAAATTAACCTCATTTTCATCATTTTTGAACATGGGCTATAGCCCCTACCGTACGGCATACTATAGCACGCCGTTTTTCATCATTTTTGAGGATTTGAAAAAAAATCTAAATTTGAAAAAACATGGGTTATAGCCCATCGTTTTTTTTAATTTTGAAAAAAGAATTTAACCTAATTTTTCATCATTTTTGAACATGGGCTATAGCCCCTACCGTACGGCATACTATAGCACGCCGTTTTTCATCATTTTTGAGGATTTTAAAAAATTAAAAATTAAAAAAAACATGGGTTATAGCCCATCGTTTTTTGAAAATTTGAAAAAAATGTTAACCTAATTTTTAATCATTTTTGAACATGGGCTATAGCCCCTACCGTACGGCATACTATAGCACGCCGTTTTTCATCATTTTTGAGGATTTGAAAAAAATTCAAAATTTCAAAAAACATGGGTTATAGCCCATCGTTTTTTTTTATTTAGAAAAAAAAATTAACCTCATTTTCATCATTTTTGAACATGGGCTATAGCCCCTACCGTACGGCATACTATAGCACGCCGTTTTTCATCATTTTTGAGGATTTGAAAAAAAATCAAAATTTGAAAAAACATGGGTTATAGCCCATCGTTTTTTTAAATTTTGAAAAAAGAATTTAACCTCATTTTTCATCATTTTTGAACATGGGCTATAGCCCCTACCGTACGGCATACTATAGCACGCCGTTTTTAATCATTTTTGAGGATTTAAAAAAAAAAAAAAAAAAAAAAAAACATGGGTTATAGCCCATCGTTTTTTGAAATTTTGAAAAAAAAATTAACCTCATTTTTCATCATTTTTGAACATGGGCTATAGCCCCTACCGTACGGCATACTATAGCACGCAGTTTTTCATCATTTTTGAGGATTTGAAAAAAATTCAAAATTTCAAAAAACATGGGTTATAGCCCATCGTTTTTTGAAATTTTGAAAAAGAAATTAACCTCATTTTTCATCATTTTTGAACATGGGCTATAGCCCCTACCGTACGGCATACTATAGCACGCAGTTTTTCATCATTTTTGAGGATTTGAAAAAAATTCAAAATTTCAAAAAACATGGGTTATAGCCCATCGTTTTTTGAAATTTTGAAAAAGAAATTAACCTCATTTTTCATCATTTTTGAACATGGGCTATAGCCCCTACCATACGGCATACTATAGCACGCCGTTTTTCATAATTTTTGAGGATTTGAAAAAAATTCAAAAATTCAAAAAACATGGGTTATAGCCCATCGTTTTTTGAAATTTTGAAAAAAAAAATTAACCAAATTTTTCATCATTTTTGAACATGGGCTATAGCCCCTACCGTACGGCATACTATAGCACGCCGTTTTTCATCATTTTTGAGGATTTGAAAAAAATTAAAAACTTTAAAAAAACATGGGTTATAGCCCATCGTTTTTTGAAAATTTGAAAAAATAATTAACCTCATTTTTCATCATTTTTGAACATGGGCTATAGGCCCTACCGTACGGCATACTATAGCACGCCGTTTTTCATAATTTTTGAGGATTTGAAAAAAATTCAAAATTTCAAAAAACATGGGTTATAGCCCATCGTTTTTTGAAATTTTGAAAAAATAATTAACCTCATTTTCATCATTTTTGAACATGGGCTATAGCCCCTACCGTACGGCATACTATAGCACGCCGTTTTTCATCATTTTTGAGGATTTGAAAAAAAATCAAAATTTGAAAAAACATGGGTTATAGCCCATCGTTTTTTTTAATTTTGAAAAAAGAATTTAACCTCATTTTTCATCATTTTTGAACATGGGCTATAGCCCCTACCGTACGGCATACTATAGCACGCCGTTTTTCATCATTTTTGAGGATTTTAAAAAATAAAAAATTAAAAAAAAACATGGGTTATAGCCCATCGTTTTTTGAAAATTTGAAAAAAATGTTAACCTAATTTTTAATCATTTTTGAACATGGGCTATAGCCCCTACCGTACGGCATACTATAGCACGCCGTTTTTCATCATTTTTGAGGATTTGAAAAAAAAAAAAAAACAAAAAAAACATGGGTTATAGCCCATCGTTTTTTGAAAATTTGATTTTTTTTAACCTCATTTTTCATCATTTTTGAACATGGGCTATAGCCCCTCCCGTACGGCATACTATAGCACGCCGTTTTTCATCATTTTTGAGGATTTGAAAAAAATTAAAAACTTAAAAAAACATGGGTTATAGCCCATCGTTTTTTGAAATTTTGAAAAAATAATTAACCTCATTTTTCATCATTTTTGAACATGGGCTATAGCCCCTACTGTACGGCATACTATAGCAGGCCGTTTTGCATCATTTTTGAGGATTTAAAAAAAAATCAAAAATTCAAAAAACATGGGTTATAGCCCATCGTTTTTTGAAATTTTGAAAAAAAAATTAACCTCATTTTTTATCATTTTTGAACATGGGCTATAGCCCCTACCGTACGGCATACTATAGCACGCCGTTTTTCATCATTTTTGAGGATTTGAAAAAAATTAAAAACTTAAAAAAAACATGGGTTATAGCCCATCGTTTTTTGAAATTTTGAAAAAATAATTAACCTCATTTTTCATCATTTTTGAACATGGGCTATAGGCCCTACCGTACGGCATACTATAGCACGCCGTTTTTCATCATTTTTGAGGATTTGAAAAAAATTCTAAATTTCAAAAAACATGGGTTATAGCCCATCATTTTTTGAAATTTTGAAAAAATAATTAACCTCATTTTCATCATTTTTGAACATGGGCTATAGCCCCTACCGTACGGCATACTATAGCACGCCGTTTTTCATCATTCTTGAGGATTTTAAAAAATTAAAAATTAAAAAAAAACATGGGTTATAGCCCATCGTTTTTTGAAATTTTGAATTTTTTTTTAACCTCATTTTTCATCATTTTTGAACATGGGCTATAGCCCCTACCGTACGGCATACTATAGCACGCCGTTTTTCATAATTTTTGAGGATTTTAAAAAATTCCAAAATTTCAAAAAACATGGGTTATAGCCCATCGTTTTTTGAAATTTTGAAAAAGAAATTAACCTCATTTTTCATCATTTTTGAACATGGGCTATAGCCCCTACCGTACGGCATACTATAGCACGCCGTTTTTCATAATTTTTGAGGATTTGAAAAAATTTCAAAATTTCAAAAAACATGGGTTATAGCCCATAGTTTTTTGAAAATTTGATTTTTTTTAACCTCATTTTTCATCATTTTTGAACATGGGCTATAGCCCCTACCGTACGGCATACTATAGCGCGCCGTTTTTCATCATTTTTGAGGATTTGAAAAAAATTAAAAACTTAAAAAAACATGGGTTATAGCCCATCGTTTTTTGAAATTTTGAAAAAATAATTAACCTCATTTTTCATCATTTTTGAACATGGGCTATAGGCCCTACCGTACGGCATACTATAGCACGCCGTTTTTCATCATTTTTGAGGATTTGAAAAAAATTCAAAATTTCAAAAAACATGGGTTATAGCCCATCATTTTTTGAAATTTTGAAAAAATAATTAACCTCATTTTCATCATTTTTGAACATGGGCTATAGCCCCTACCGTACGGCATACTATAGCACGCCGTTTTTCATCATTCTTGAGGATTTAAAAAAATTAAAAATTAAAAAAAAACATGGGTTATAGCCCATCGTTTTTTGAAATTTTGAATTTTTTTTTAACCTCATTTTTCATCATTTTTGAACATGGGCTATAGCCCCTACCGTACGGCATACTATAGCACGCCGTTTTTCATAATTTTTGAGGATTTTAAAAAATTCCAAAATTTCAAAAAACATGGGTTATAGCCCATCGTTTTTTGAAATTTTGAAAAAGAAATTAACCTCATTTTTCATCATTTTTGAACATGGGCTATAGCCCCTACCGTACGGCATACTATAGCACGCCGTTTTTCATAATTTTTGAGGATTTGAAAAAATTTCAAAATTTCAAAAAACATGGGTTATAGCCCATAGTTTTTTGAAAATTTGATTTTTTTTAACCTCATTTTTCATCATTTTTGAACATGGGCTATAGCCCCTACCGTACGGCATACTATAGCACGCCGTTTTTCATCATTTTTGAGGATTTGAAAAAAAATTAAAACTTAAAAAAACATGGGTTATAGCCCATCGTTTTTTGAAATTTTGAAAAAATAATTAACCTCATTTTTCATCATTTTTGAACATGGGCTATAGCCCCTACTGTACGGCATACTATAGCAGGCCGTTTTGCATCATTTTTGAGGATTTGAAAAAATTTCAAAAATTCAAAAAACATGGGTTATAGCCCATCGTTTTTTGAAATTTTGAAAAAAAAATTAACCTCATTTTTCATCATTTTTGAACATGGGCTATAGCCCCTACTGTACGGCATACTATAGCACGCCGTTTTTCATCATTTTTGAGGATTTGAAAAAAATTCAAATTTTCAAAAAACATGGGTTATAGCCCATCGTTTTTTGAAAATTTGATTTTTTTTTAACCTCATTTTTCATCATTTTTGAACATGGGCTATAGCCCCTACCGTACGGCATACTATAGCACGCCGTTTTTCATAATTTTTGAGGATTTGAAAAAAAATTAAAACTTAAAAAAAACATGGGTTATAGCCCATCGTTTTTTGAAATTTTGAAAAAAAAATTAACCTCATTTTTCATCATTTTTGAACATGGGATATAGCCCCTACCGTACGGCATACTATAGCACGCCGTTTTTCATCATTTTTGAGGATTTGAAAAAATTTCAAAATTTCAAAAAACATGGGTTATAGCCCATCTTTTTTTGAAATGTTGAAAAAAAATGTAACCTCATTTTTCATCATTTTTGAACATGGGCTATAGCCCCTACCGTACGGCATACTATAGCACGCCGTTTTTCATAATTTTTGAGGATTTGAAAACATTTCAAAATTTCAAAAAACATGGGTTATAGCCCATCGTTTTTTGAAATTTTGAAAAAAAAAAATAACCTAGTTTTTCATCATTTTTGAACATGGGCTATAGCCCCTACCGTACGGCATACTATAGCACGCCGTTTTTCATCATTTTTGAGGATTTGAAAGAATTTCAAAATTTCAAAAAACATGGGTTATAGCCCATCGTTTTTTGAAAATTTGATTTTTTTTTAACCTCATTTTTCAACATTTTTGAACATGGGCTATAGCCCCTACCGTACGGCATACTATAGCACGCCGTTTTTCATCATTTTTGAGGATTTGAAAAAAATTCAAAATTTCAAAAAACATGGGTTATAGCCCATCGTTTTTTGAAATTTTGAAAAAAAATTTAACCTCATTTTTCATCATTTTTGAACATGGGCGATAGCCCCTACCGTACGGCATACTATAGCACGCCGTTTTTCATCATTTTTGAGGATTTGAAAAAAATTCGAAATAAAAAAAAACATGGGTTATAGCCCATCGTTTTTTGAAATTTTGAAAAAGAAATTAACCTCATTTTTCATCATTTTTGAACATGGGCTATAGCCCCTACCGTACGGCATACTATAGCACGCCGTTTTTCATAATTTTTTAGGATTTGAAAACATTTCAAAATTTCAAAAAACATGGGTTATAGCCCATCGTTTTTTGAAATTTTGAAAAAAAAAAATAACCTCGTTTTTCATCATTTTTGAACATGGGCTATAGCCCCTACCGTACGGCATACTATAGCACGCCGTTTTTCATCATTTTTGAGGATTTGAAAAAAATTCAAAATTTCAAAAAACATGGGTTATAGCCCATCGTTTTTTGAAAATTTGATTTTTTTTTAACCTCATTTTTCAACATTTTTTAACATGGGCTATAGCCCCTACCGTACGGCATACTATAGCACACCGTTTTTCATCATTTTTGAGGATTTGAAAAAAATTCAAAATAAAAAAAAACATGGGTTATAGCCCATCGTTTTTTGAAATTTTGAAATAAAAGATTAACCTTGTTTTTCATCATTTTTGAACATGGGCTATAGCCCCTACCGTACGGCATACTATAGCACGCCGTTTTTCATCATTTTTGAGGATTTGAAAAAAAATCGAAATAAAAAAAAACATGGGTTATAGCCCATCGTTTTTTGAAATTTTGAAAAAGAAATTAACCTCATTTTTCATCATTTTTGAACATGGGCTATAGCCCCTACCGTACGGCATACTATAGCACGCCGTTTTTCATCATTTTTGAGGATTTGAAAACATTTCAAAATTTCAAAAAACATGGGTTATAGCCCATCGTTTTTTGAAAATTTGAAAAAAAAAATAACCTCGTTTTTCATCATTTTTGAACATGGGCTATAGCCCCTACCGTACGGCATACTATAGCACGCCGTTTTTCATCATTTTTGAGGATTTGAAAAAAATTCAAAATTTCAAAAAACATGGGTTATAGCCCATCGTTTTTTGAAAATTTGATTTTTTTTTAACCTCATTTTTCAACATTTTTGAACATGGGCTATAGCCCCTACCGTACGGCATACTATAGCACGCCGTTTTTCATCATTTTTGAGGATTTGAAAAAAATTCAAAATTAAAAAAAAACATGGGTTATAGCCCATCGTTTTTTGAAATTTTGAAAGAAGAAATTAACCTCATTTTTCATCATTTTTGAACATGGGCTATAGCCCCTACCGTACGGCATACTATAGCACGCCGTTTTTCATCATTTTTGAGGATTTAAAAAAAATTCAAAATTTCAAAAAACATGGGTTATAGCCCATCGTTTTTTGAAATTTTGATTTTTTTTTTAACCTCATTTTTCATCATTTTTGAACATGGGCTATAGCCCCTACCGTACGGCATACTATAGCACGCCGTTTTTCATAATTTTTGAGGATTTGAAAAAAAATTAAAACTTAAAAAAAACATGGGTTATAGCCCATCGTTTTTTGAAAATTTGAAAAAAAAATTAACCTCATTTTTCATCATTTTTGAACATGGGATATAGCCCCTACCGTACGGCATACTATAGCACGCCGTTTTTCATAATTTTTGAGGATTTGAAAAAATTTCAAAATTTCAAAAAACATGGGTTATAGCCCATCGTTTTTTGAAATTTTGAAAAAAAATGTAACCTCATTTTTCATCATTTTTGAACATGGGCTATAGCCCCTACCGTACGGCATACTATAGCACGCCGTTTTTCATAATTTTTGAGGATTTGAAAACATTTCAAAATTTCAAAAAACATGGGTTATAGCCCATCGTTTTATGAAATTTTGAAAAAAAAAATAACCTCGTTTTTCATCATTTTTGAACATGGGCTATAGCCCCTACCGTACGGCAAACTATAGCACGCCGTTTTTCATCATTTTTGAGGATTTGAAAAAAATTCAAAATTTCAAAAACATGGGTTATAGCCCATCGTTTTTTGAAATTTTGATTTTCTTTAACCTCATTTTTCAACATTTTTGAACATGGGCTATAGCCCCTACCGTACGGCATACTATAGCACGCCGTTTTTCATCATTTTTGAGGATTTGAAAAAAATTCAAAATTTCAAAAAACATGGGTTATAGCCCATCGTTTTTTGAAATTTTGAAAAAAAAATTAACCTCATTTTTCATCATTTTTGAACATGGGCTATAGCCCCTACCGTACGGCATACTATAGCACGCCGTTTTTCATCATTTTTGAGGATTTGAAAAAAATTCGAAATAAAAAAAAACATGGGTTATAGCCCATCGTTTTTTGAAATTTTGAAAAAGAAATTAACCTCATTTTTCATCATTTTTGAACATGGGCTATATAGCCCCTACCGTACGGCATACTATAGCACGCCGTTTTTCATAATTTTTGAGGATTTGAAAAAAAATCAATATTTGAAAAAACATGGGTTATAGCCCATCGTTTTTTGAAAATTTGAAAAAAGAATTTAACCTCATTTTTCATCATTTTTGAACATGGGCTATAGCCCCTACCGTACGGCATACTATAGCACGCCGTTTTTCATAATTTTTGAGGATTTGAAAAAATTTCAAAATTTCAAAAAACATGGGTTATAGCCAATCGTTTTTTGAAATTTTGAAAAAAAAAATAACCTCGTTTTTCATCATTTTTGAACATGGGCTATAGCCCCTACCGTACGGCATACTATAGCACGCCGTTTTTCATAATTTTTGAGGATTTGAAAACATTTCAAAATTTCAAAAAACATGGGTTATAGCCCATCGTTTTTTGAAATTTTGAAAAAAAAAATAACCTCGTTTTTCATCATTTTTGAACATGGGCTATAGCCCCTACCGTACGGCAAACTATAGCACGCCGTTTTTCATCATTTTTGAGGATTTGAAAAAAATTCAAAATTTCAAAAAACATGGGTTATAGCCCATCGTTTTTTGAAAATTTGATTTTCTTTAACCTCATTTTTCAACATTTTTGAACATGGGCTATAGCCCCTACCGTACGGCATACTATAGCACGCCGTTTTTCATCATTTTTGAGGATTTGAAAAAAATTCAAAATTAAAAAAAACATGGGTTATAGCCCATCGTTTTTTGAAATTTTGAATTTATTTTTAACCTCATTTTTCATCATTTTTGAACATGGGCTATAGCCCCTACCGTACGGCATACTATAGCACGCCGTTTTTCATCATTTTTGAGGATTTGAAAAAAATTCGAAATAAAAAAAAACATGGGTTATAGCCCATCGTTTTTTGAAATTTTGAAAAAGAAATTAACCTCATTTTTCATCATTTTTGAACATGGGCTATATAGCCCCTACCGTACGGCATACTATAGCACGCCGTTTTTCATAATTTTTGAGGATTTGAAAAAAAATCAAAATTTGAAAAAACATGGGTTATAGCCCATCGTTTTTTTTAAATTTGAAAAAAGAATTTAACCTCATTTTTCATCATTTTTGAACATGGGCTATAGCCCCTACCGTACGGCATACTATAGCACGCCGTTTTTCATAATTTTTGAGGATTTGAAAACATTTCAAAATTTCAAAAAACATGGGTTATAGCCAATCGTTTTTTGAAATTTTGAAAAAAAAAATAACCTCGTTTTTCATCATTTTTGAACATGGGCTATAGCCCCTACCGTACGGCATACTATAGCACGCCGTTTTTCATAATTTTTGAGGATTTGAAAACATTTCAAAATTTCAAAAAACATGGGTTATAGCCCATCGTTTTTTGAAATTTTGAAAAAAAAAATAACCTCGTTTTTCATCATTTTTGAACATGGGCTATAGCCCCTACCGTACGGCAAACTATAGCACGCCGTTTTTCATCATTTTTGAGGATTTGAAAAAAATTCAAAATTTCAAAAAACATGGGTTATAGCCCATCGTTTTTTGAAAATTTGATTTTCTTTAACCTCATTTTTCAACATTTTTGAACATGGGCTATAGCCCCTACCGTACGGCATACTATAGCACGCCGTTTTTCATCATTTTTGAGGATTTGAAAAAAATTCAAAATTTCAAAAAACATGGGTTATAGCCCATCGTTTTTTGAAATTTTGAAAAAAAATTTAACCTCATTTTTCATCATTTTTGAACATGGGCTATAGCCCCTACCGTACGGCATACTATAGCACGCCGTTTTTCATCATTTTTGAGGATTTGAAAAAAATTCGAAATAAAAAAAAACATGGGTTATAGCCCATCGTTTTTTGAAATTTTGAAAAAGAAATTAACCTCATTTTTCATCATTTTTGAACATGGGCTATATAGCCCCTACCGTACGGCATACTATAGCACGCCGTTTTTCATAATTTTTGAGGATTTGAAAAAAAAAAAAATTTTGAAAAAACATGGGTTATAGCCCATCGTTTTTTTTTAATTTGAAAAAAGAATTTAACCTCATTTTTCATCATTTTTGAACATGGGCTATAGCCCCTACCGTACGGCATACTATAGCACGCCGTTTTTCATAATTTTTGAGGATTTGAAAACATTTCAAAATTTCAAAAAACATGGGTTATAGCCAATCGTTTTTTGAAATTTTGAAAAAAAAAATAACCTCGTTTTTCATCATTTTTGAACATGGGCTATAGCCCCTACCGTACGGCAAACTATAGCACGCCGTTTTTCATCATTTTTGAGGATTTGAAAAAAATTCAAAATTTCAAAAAACATGGGTTATAGCCCATCGTTTTTTGAAAATTTGATTTTCTTTAACCTCATTTTTCAACATTTTTGAACATGGGCTATAGCCCCTACCGTACGGCATACTATAGCACGCCGTTTTTCATCATTTTTGAGGATTTGAAAAAAATTCAAAATTTCAAAAACATGGGTTATAGCCCATCGTTTTTTGAAAATTTGATTTTCTTTAACCTCATTTTTCAACATTTTTGAACATGGGCTATAGCCCCTACCGTACGGCATACTATAGCACGCCGTTTTTCATCATTTTTGAGGATTTGAAAAAAATTCGAAATAAAAAAAAACATGGGTTATAGCCCATTGTTTTTTGAAATTTTGAAAAAGAAATTAACCTCGTTTTTCATCATTTTTGAACATGGGCTATATAGCCCCTACCGTACGGCATACTATAGCACGCCGTTTTTCATAATTTTTGAGGATTTGAAAACATTTCAAAATTTCAAAAAACATGGATTATAGCCCATCGTTTTTTGAAATTTTGAAAAAAAAAATAACCTCGTTTTTCATCATTTTTTAACATGGGCTATAGCCCCTACCGTACGGCAAACTATAGCACGCCGTTTTTCATCATTTTTGAGGATTTGAAAAAAATTCAAAATTTCAAAAAACATGGGTTATAGCCCATCGTTTTTTGAAAATTTGATTTTCTTTAACCTCATTTTTCAACATTTTTGAACATGGGCTATAGCCCCTACCGTACGGCATACTATAGCACGCCGTTTTTCATCATTTTTGAGGATTTGAAAAAAATTCAAAATTAAAAAAAACATGGGTTATAGCCCATCGTTTTTTGAAATTTTGAAAAAGAAATTAACCTCATTTTTCATCATTTTTGAACATGGGCTATATAGCCCCTACCGTACGGCATACTATAGCACGCCGTTTTTCATAATTTTTGAGGATTTGAAAAAAAATCAAAATTTGAAAAAACATGGGTTATAGCCCATCGTTTTTTTTAAATTTGAAAAAAGAATTTAACCTCATTTTTCATCATTTTTGAACATGGGCTATAGCCCCTACCGTACGGCATACTATAGCACGCCGTTTTTCATAATTTTTGAGGATTTGAAAACATTTCAAAATTTCAAAAAACATGGGTTATAGCCAATCGTTTTTTGAAATTTTGAAAAAAAAAATAACCTCGTTTTTCATCATTTTTGAACATGGGCTATAGCCCCGACCGTACGGCATACTATAGCACGCCGTTTTTCATAATTTTTGAGGATTTGAAAACATTTCAAAATTTCAAAAAACATGGGTTATAGCCCATCGTTTTTTGAAATTTTGAAAAAAAAAATAACCTCGTTTTTCATCATTTTTGAACATGGGCTATAGCCCCTACCGTACGGCAAACTATAGCACGCCGTTTTTCATCATTTTTGAGGATTTGAAAAAAATTCAAAATTTCAAAAAACATGGGTTATAGCCCATCGTTTTTTGAAAATTTGATTTTCTTTAACCTCATTTTTCAACATTTTTGAACATGGGCTATAGCCCCTACCGTACGGCATACTATAGCACGCCGTTTTTCATCATTTTTGAGGATTTGAAAAAAATTCAAAATTTCAAAAAACATGGGTTATAGCCCATCGTTTTTTGAAATTTTGAAAAAAAATTTAACCTCATTTTTCATCATTTTTGAACATGGGCTATAGCCCCTACCGTACGGCATACTATAGCACGCCGTTTTTCATCATTTTTGAGGATTTGAAAAAAATTCGAAATAAAAAAAAACATGGGTTATAGCCCATCGTTTTTTGAAATTTTGAAAAAGAAATTAACCTCATTTTTCATCATTTTTGAACATGGGCTATATAGCCCCTACCGTACGGCATACTATAGCACGCCGTTTTTCATAATTTTTGAGGATTTGAAAAAAAAACAAAATTTGAAAAAACATGGGTTATAGCCCATCGTTTTTTTTAAATTTGAAAAAAGAATTTAACCTCATTTTTCATCATTTTTGAACATGGGCTATAGCCCCTACCGTACGGCATACTATAGCACGCCGTTTTTCATAATTTTTGAGGATTTGAAAACATTTCAAAATTTCAAAAAACATGGGTTATAGCCAATCGTTTTTTGAAATTTTGAAAAAAAAAATAACCTCGTTTTTCATCATTTTTGAACATGGGCTATAGCCCCTACCGTACGGCAAACTATAGCACGCCGTTTTTCATCATTTTTGAGGATTTGAAAAAAATTCAAAATTTCAAAAAACATGGGTTATAGCCCATCGTTTTTTGAAAATTTGATTTTCTTTAACCTCATTTTTCAACATTTTTGAACATGGGCTATAGCCCCTACCGTACGGCATACTATAGCACGCCGTTTTTCATCATTTTTGAGGATTTGAAAAAAATTCAAAATTTCAAAAACATGGGTTATAGCCCATCGTTTTTTGAAAATTTGATTTTCTTTAACCTCATTTTTCAACATTTTTGAACATGGGCTATAGCCCCTACCGTACGGCATACTATAGCACGCCGTTTTTCATCATTTTTGAGGATTTGAAAAAAATTCGAAATAAAAAAAAACATGGGTTATAGCCCATTGTTTTTTGACATTTTGAAAAAGAAATTAACCTCGTTTTTCATCATTTTTGAACATGGGCTATATAGCCCCTACCGTACGGCATACTATAGCACGCCGTTTTTCATAATTTTTGAGGATTTGAAAACATTTCAAAATTTCAAAAAACATGGATTATAGCCCATCGTTTTTTGAAATTTTGAAAAAAAAAATAACCTCGTTTTTCATCATTTTTTAACATGGGCTATAGCCCCTACCGTACGGCATACTATAGCACGCAGTTTTTCATCATTTTTGAGGATTTGAAAAAAATTCAAAATTTCAAAATACATGGGTTATAGCCCATCGTTTTTTGAAAATTTGATTTTTTTTTAACCTCATTTTTCAACATTTTTTAACATGGGCTATAGCCCCTACCGTACGGCATACTATAGCACACCGTTTTTCATCATTTTTGAGGATTTGAAAAAAATTAAAAAAAAAAAAAAAACATGGGTTATAGCCCATCGTTTTTTGAAATTTTGAAAAAACAAATTAACCTCATTTTTCATCATTTTTGAACATGGGCTATAGCCCCTACCGTACGGCATACTATAGCACGCAGTTTTTCATCATTTTTGAGGATTTTAAAAAAATTCAAAATTTCAAAAAACATGGGTTATAGCCCATCGTTTTTTGAAATTTTGATTTTTTTTTTAACCTCATTTTTCATCATTTTTGAACATGGGCTATAGCCCCTACCGTACGGCATACTATAGCACGCCGTTTTTCATCATTTTTGAGGATTTGAAAAAAAATCAAAATTTCAAAAAACATGGGTTATAGCCCATCGTTTTTTGAAATTTTGAAAAAAAAAATTAACCTCATTTTTCCTCATTTTTGAACATGGGCTATAGCCCCTACCGTACGGCATACTATAGCACGCCGTTTTTCATAATTTTTGAGGATTTGAAAACATTTCAAAATTTCAAAAAACATGGGTTATAGCCCATCGTTTTTTGAAATTTTGAAAAAAAAAATAACCTCGTTTTTCATCATTTTTGAACATGGGCTATAGCCCCTACCGTACGGCAAACTATAGCACGCCGTTTTTCATCATTTTTGAGGATTTGAAAAAAAATCAAAATTTCAAAAAACATGGGTTATAGCCCATCGTTTTTTGAAAATTTGATTTTCTTTAACCTCATTTTTCAACATTTTTGAACATGGGCTATAGCCCCTACCATACGGCATACTATAGCACGCCGTTTTTCATCATTTTTGAGGATTTGAAAAAAATTCAAAATTTCAAAAAACATGGGTTATAGCCCATCGTTTTTTGAAATTTTGAATTTTTTTTTAACCTCAATTTTTATCATTTTTGAACATGGGCTATAGCCCCTACCGTACGGCATACTATAGCACGCCGTTTTTCATAATTTTTGAGGATTTGAAAAAAATTCGAAATAAAAAAAAACATGGGTTATAGCCCATCGTTTTTTGAAATTTTGAAAAAGAAATTAACCTCATTTTTCATCATTTTTGAACATGGGCTATATAGCCCCTACCGTACGGCATACTATAGCACGCCGTTTTTCATAATTTTTGAGGATTTGAAAAAAAATCAAAATTTGAAAAAACATGGGTTATAGCCCATCGTTTTTTTAAAATTTGAAAAAAGAATTTAACCTCATTTTTCATCATTTTTGAACATGGGCTATAGCCCCTACCGTACGGCATACTATAGCACGCCGTTTTTCATAATTTTTGAGGATTTGAAAACATTTCAAAATTTCAAAAAACATGGGTTATAGCCAATCGTTTTTTGAAATTTTGAAAAAAAAAATAACCTCGTTTTTCATCATTTTTGAACATGGGCTATAGCCCCTACCGTACGGCAAACTATAGCACGCCGTTTTTCATCATTTTTGAGGATTTGAAAAAAATTCAAAATTTCAAAAAACATGGGTTATAGCCCATCGTTTTTTGAAAATTTGATTTTCTTTAACCTCATTTTTCAACATTTTTGAACATGGGCTATAGCCCCTACCGTACGGCATACTATAGCACGCCGTTTTTCATCATTTTTGAGGATTTGAAAAAAATTCAAAATTTCAAAAACATGGGTTATAGCCCATCGTTTTTTGAAAATTTGATTTTCTTTAACCTCATTTTTCAACATTTTTGAACATGGGCTATAGCCCCTACCGTACGGCATACTATAGCACGCCGTTTTTCATCATTTTTGAGGATTTGAAAAAAATTCGAAATAAAAAAAAACATGGGTTATAGCCCATTGTTTTTTGAAATTTTGAAAAAGAAATTAACCTCGTTTTTCATCATTTTTGAACATGGGCTATATAGCCCCTACCGTACGGCATACTATAGCACGCCGTTTTTCATAATTTTTGAGGATTTGAAAACATTTCAAAATTTCAAAAAACATGGATTATAGCCCATCGTTTTTTGAAATTTTGAAAAAAAAAATAACCTCGTTTTTCATCATTTTTTAACATGGGCTATAGCCCCTACCGTACGGCATACTATAGCACGCAGTTTTTCATCATTTTTGAGGATTTGAAAAAAATTCAAAATTTCAAAATACATGGGTTATAGCCCATCGTTTTTTGAAAATTAGATTTTTTTTTAACCTCATTTTTCAACATTTTTTAACATGGGCTATAGCCCCTACCGTACGGCATACTATAGCACACCGTTTTTCATCATTTTTGAGGATTTGAAAAAAATTAAAAAAAAAAAAAAAACATGGGTTATAGCCCATCGTTTTTTGAAATTTTGAAAAAACAAATTAACCTCATTTTTCATCATTTTTGAACATGGGCTATAGCCCCTACCATACGGCATACTATAGCACGCAGTTTTTCATCATTTTTGAGGATTTTAAAAAAATTCAAAATTTCAAAAAACATGGGTTATAGCCCATCGTTTTTTGAAATTTTGATTTTTTTTTTAACCTCATTTTTCATCATTTTTGAACATGGGCTATAGCCCCTACCGTACGGCATACTATAGCACGCCGTTTTTCATCATTTTTGAGGATTTGAAAAAAAATCAAAATTTCAAAAAACATGGGTTATAGCCCATCGTTTTTTGAAATTTTGAAAAAAAACATTAACCTCATTTTTCCTCATTTTTGAACATGGGCTATAGCCCCTACCGTACGGCATACTATAGCATGCCGTTTTTCATAATTTTTGAGGATTTGAAAACATTTCAAAATTTCAAAAAACATGGGTTATAGCCCATCGTTTTTTGAAATTTTGAAAAAAAAAATAACCTCGTTTTTCATCATTTTTGAACATGGGCTATAGCCCCTACCGTACGGCAAACTATAGCACGCCGTTTTTCATCATTTTTGAGGATTTGAAAAAAAATCAAAATTTCAAAAAACATGGGTTATAGCCCATCGTTTTTTGAAAATTTGATTTTCTTTAACCTCATTTTTCAACATTTTTGAACATGGGCTATAGCCCCTACCGTACGGCATACTATAGCACGCCGTTTTTCATCATTTTTGAGGATTTGAAAAAAATTCAAAATTTCAAAAAACATGGGTTATAGCCCATCGTTTTTTGAAATTTTGAATTTTTTTTTAACCTCAATTTTTATCATTTTTGAACATGGGCTATAGCCCCTACCGTACGGCATACTATAGCACGCCGTTTTTCATCATTTTTGAGGATTTGAAAAAAATTCGAAATAAAAAAAAACATGGGTTATAGCCCATCGTTTTTTGAAATTTTGAAAAAGAAATTAACCTCATTTTTCATCATTTTTGAACATGGGCTATATAGCCCCTACCGTACGGCATACTATAGCACGCCGTTTTTCATAATTTTTGAGGATTTGAAAAAAAATCAAAATTTGAAAAAACATGGGTTATAGCCCATCGTTTTTTGAAAATTTGAAAAAAGAATTTAACCTCATTTTTCATCATTTTTGAACATGGGCTATAGCCCCTACCGTACGGCATACTATAGCACGCCGTTTTTCATAATTTTTGAGGATTTGAAAACATTTCAAAATTTCAAAAAACATGGGTTATAGCCAATCGTTTTTTGAAAATTTTAAAAAAAAAATAACCTCGTTTTTCATCATTTTTGAACATGGGCTATAGCCCCTACCGTACGGCATACTATAGCACGCAGTTTTTCATCATTTTTGAGGATTTTAAAAAAATTCAAAATTTCAAAAAACATGGGTTATAGCCCATCGTTTTTTGAAATTTTGATTTTTTTTTTAACCTCATTTTTCATCATTTTTGAACATGGGCTATAGCCCCTACCGTACGGCATACTATAGCACGCCGTTTTTCATCATTTTTGAGGATTTGAAAAAAAAAATCAAAATTTCAAAAAACATGGGTTATAGCCCATCGTTTTTTGAAATTTTGAAAAAAAACATTAACCTCATTTTTCCTCATTTTTGAACATGGGCTATAGCCCCTACCGTACGGCATACTATAGCATGCCGTTTTTCATAATTTTTGAGGATTTGAAAACATTTCAAAATTTCAAAAAACATGGGTTATAGCCCATCGTTTTTTGAAATTTTGAAAAAAAAAATAACCTCGTTTTTCATCATTTTTGAACATGGGCTATAGCCCCTACCGTACGGCAAACTATAGCACGCCGTTTTTCATCATTTTTGAGGATTTGAAAAAAAATCAAAATTTCAAAAAACATGGGTTATAGCCCATCGTTTTTTGAAAATTTGATTTTCTTTAACCTCATTTTTCAACATTTTTGAACATGGGCTATAGCCCCTACCGTACGGCATACTATAGCACGCCGTTTTTCATCATTTTTGAGGATTTGAAAAAAATTCAAAATTTCAAAAAACATGGGTTATAGCCCATCGTTTTTTGAAATTTTGAATTTTTTTTTAACCTCAATTTTTATCATTTTTGAACATGGGCTATAGCCCCTACCGTACGGCATACTATAGCACGCCGTTTTTCATCATTTTTGAGGATTTGAAAAAAATTCGAAATAAAAAAAAACATGGGTTATAGCCCATCGTTTTTTGAAATTTTGAAAAAGAAATTAACCTCATTTTTCATCATTTTTGAACATGGGCTATATAGCCCCTACCGTACGGCATACTATAGCACGCCGTTTTTCATAATTTTTGAGGATTTGAAAAAAAATCAAAATTTGAAAAAACATGGGTTATAGCCCATCGTTTTTTGAAAATTTGAAAAAAGAATTTAACCTCATTTTTCATCATTTTTGAACATGGGCTATAGCCCCTACCGTACGGCATACTATAGCACGCCGTTTTTCATAATTTTTGAGGATTTGAAAACATTTCAAAATTTCAAAAAACATGGGTTATAGCCAATCGTTTTTTGAAAATTTAAAAAAAAAAATAACCTCGTTTTTCATCATTTTTGAACATGGGCTATAGCCCCTACCGTACGGCATACTATAGCACGCCGTTTTTCATAATTTTTGAGGATTTGAAAACATTTCAAAATTTCAAAAAACATGGGTTATAGCCCATCGTTTTTTGAAATTTTGAAAAAAAAAATAACCTCGTTTTTCATCATTTTTGAACATGGGCTATAGCCCCTACCGTACGGCAAACTATAGCACGCCGTTTTTCATCATTTTTGAGGATTTGAAAAAAAATCAAAATTTCAAAAACATGGGTTATAGCCCATCGTTTTTTGAAAATTTGATTTTCTTTAACCTCATTTTTCAACATTTTTGAACATGGGCTATAGCCCCTACCGTACGGCATACTATAGCACGCCGTTTTTCATCATTTTTGAGGATTTGAAAAAAATTAAAAATTAAAAAAAAACATGGGTTATAGCCCATCGTTTTTTGAAATTTTGAAAAAAGAAATTAACCTAATTTTTCATCATTTTTTAACATGGGCTATAGCCCCTACCGTACGGCATACTTTAGCACGCCGTTTTTCATCATTTTTGAGGATTTTTAAAAAAATCAAAATTTCAAAAAACATGGGTTATAGCCCATCGTTTTTTGAAATTTTGAAAAAAAAATAACCTCGTTTTTCATCATTTTTGAACATGGGCTATAGCCCCTACCGTACGGCATACTATAGCACGCCGTTTTTCATCATTTTTGAGGATTTGAAAAAAATTAAAAAAAAAAAAAAACATGGGTTATAGCCCATCGTTTTTTGAAATTTTGAAAAAGAAATTAACCTCATTTTTCATCATTTTTGAACATGGGCTACATAGCCCCTACCGTACGGCATACTATAGCACGCCGTTTTTCATAATTTTTGAGGATTTGAAAAAAAATCTAAATTTGAAAAAACATGGGTTATAGCCCATCGTTTTTTGAAATTTTGAAAAAAAAAATAACCTCGTTTTTCATCATTTTTGAACATGGGCTATAGCCCCTACCGTACGGCATACTATAGCATGCCGTTTTTCATAATTTTTGAGGATTTGAAAACATTTCAAAATTTCAAAAAACATGGGTTATAGCCCATCGTTTTTTGAAATTTTGAAAAAAAAAATAACCTCGTTTTTCATCATTTTTGAACATGGGCTATAGCCCCTACCGTACGGCAAACTATAGCACGCCGTTTTTCATCATTTTTGAGGATTTGAAAAAAAATCAAAATTTCAAAAAACATGGGTTATAGCCCATCGTTTTTTGAAAATTTGATTTTCTTTAACCTCATTTTTCAACATTTTTGAACATGGGCTATAGCCCCTACCGTACGGCATACTATAGCACGCCGTTTTTCATCATTTTTGAGGATTTGAAAAAAATTCAAAATTTCAAAAAACATGGGTTATAGCCCATCGTTTTTTGAAATTTTGAATTTTTTTTTAACCTCAATTTTTATCATTTTTGAACATGGGCTATAGCCCCTACCATACGGCATACTATAGCACGCCGTTTTTCATCATTTTTGAGGATTTGAAAAAAATTCGAAATAAAAAAAAACATGGGTTATAGCCCATCGTTTTTTGAAATTTTGAAAAAGAAATTAACCTCATTTTTCATCATTTTTGAACATGGGCTATATAGCCCCTACCGTACGGCATACTATAGCACGCCGTTTTTCATAATTTTTGAGGATTTGAAAAAAAATCAAAATTTGAAAAAACATGGGTTATAGCCCATCGTTTTTTGAAAATTTGAAAAAAGAATTTAACCTCATTTTTCATCATTTTTGAACATGGGCTATAGCCCCTACCGTACGGCATACTATAGCACGCCGTTTTTCATAATTTTTGAGGATTTGAAAACATTTCAAAATTTCAAAAAACATGGGTTATAGCCAATCGTTTTTTGAAAATTTGAAAAAAAAAATAACCTCGTTTTTCATCATTTTTGAACATGGGCTATAGCCCCTACCGTACGGCATACTATAGCACGCCGTTTTTCATAATTTTTGAGGATTTGAAAACATTTCAAAATTTCAAAAAACATGGGTTATAGCCCATCGTTTTTTGAAATTTTGAAAAAAAAAATAACCTCGTTTTTCATCATTTTTGAACATGGGCTATAGCCCCTACCGTACGGCAAACTATAGCACGCCGTTTTTCATCATTTTTGAGGATTTGAAAAAAAATCAAAATTTCAAAAACATGGGTTATAGCCCATCGTTTTTTGAAAATTTGATTTTCTTTAACCTCATTTTTCAACATTTTTGAACATGGGCTATAGCCCCTACCGTACGGCATACTATAGCACGCCGTTTTTCATCATTTTTGAGGATTTGAAAAAAATTAAAAATTAAAAAAAAACATGGGTTATAGCCCATCGTTTTTTGAAATTTTGAAAAAAGAAATTAACCTAATTTTTCATCATTTTTTAACATGGGCTATAGCCCCTACCGTACGGCATACTTTAGCACGCCGTTTTTCATCATTTTTGAGGATTTTTAAAAAAATCAAAATTTCAAAAAACATGGGTTATAGCCCATCGTTTTTTGAAATTTTGAAAAAAAAATAACCTCGTTTTTCATCATTTTTGAACATGGGCTATAGCCCCTACCGTACGGCATACTATAGCACGCCGTTTTTCATCATTTTTGAGGATTTGAAAAAAATTAAAAAAAAAAAAAAACATGGGTTATAGCCCATCGTTTTTTGAAATTTTGAAAAAGAAATTAACCTCATTTTTCATCATTTTTGAACATGGGCTACATAGCCCCTACCGTACGGCATACTATAGCACGCCGTTTTTCATAATTTTTGAGGATTTGAAAAAAAATCTAAATTTGAAAAAACATGGGTTATAGCCCATCGTTTTTTGAAAATTTGAAAAAAGAATTTAACCTAATTTTTCATCATTTTTGAACATGGGCTATAGCCCCTACCGTACGGCATACTATAGCACGCCGTTTTTCATAATTTTTGAGGATTTGAAAACATTTCAAAATTTCAAAAAACATGGGTTATAGCCAATCGTTTTTTGAAATTTTGAAAAATAAAATAACCTCGTTTTTCATCATTTTTGAACATGGGCTATAGCCCCTACCGTACGGCATACTATAGCACGCCGTTTTTCATAATTTTTGAGGATTTGAAAACATTTCAAAATTTCAAAAAACATGGGTTATAGCCCATCGTTTTTTGAAATTTTGAAAAAAAAAAATAACCTCGTTTTTCATCATTTTTGAACATGGGCTATAGCCCCTACCGTAGGGCAAACTATAGCACGCCGTTTTTCATCATTTTTGAGGATTTGAAAAAATTTCAAAATTTCAAAAAACATGGGTTATAGCCCATCGTTTTTGAAAATTTGATTTTCTTTAACCTCATTTTTCAACATTTTTGAACATGGGCTATAGCCCCTACCGTACGGCATACTATAGCACGCCGTTTTTCATCATTTTTGAGGATTTGAAAAAAAATCAAAATTTCAAAAAACATGGGTTATAGCCCATCGTTTTTTGAAATTTTGAAAAAAAATTTAACCTCATTTTTCATCATTTTTGAACATGGGCTATAGCCCCTACCGTACGGCATACTATAGCACGCCGTTTTTCATAATTTTTGAGGATTTGAAAA
The DNA here is from genome assembly GCF_964188405.1 of Protomyctophum parallelum. Taxonomy (NCBI): domain Eukaryota; kingdom Metazoa; phylum Chordata; class Actinopteri; order Myctophiformes; family Myctophidae; genus Protomyctophum; species Protomyctophum parallelum. Next base: position 17,129,281 of record NC_139710.1, read on the forward strand.
CATTTCAAAATTTCAAAAAACATGGGTTATAGCCCATCGTTTTTTGAAATTTTGAAAAAAGAAATTAACCTCGTTTTTCATCATTTTTGAACATGGGCTATAGCCCCTACCGTACGGCATACTATAGCACGCCGTTTTTCATCATTTTTGAGGATTTGAAAAAAAATCAAAATTTCAAAAAACATGGGTTATAGCCCATCGTTTTTTGAAATTTTGAAAAAAAAAATTAACCTCATTTTTCCTCATTTTTGAACATGGGCTATAGCCCCTACCGTACGGCATACTATAGCACGCCATTTTTCATCATTTTTGAGGATTTGAAAAAAATTCAAAATTTCAAAAAACATGGGTTATAGCCCATCGTTTTTTGAAATTTTGAAAAAAAAATTAACCTCATTTTTCATCATTTTTGAACATGGGCTATAGCCCTTACCGTACGGCATACTATAGCACGCCGTTTTTCATCATTTTTGAGGATTTGAAAAAAATTCAAAATTTCTAAAAACATGGGTTATAGCCCATCGTTTTTTGAAATTTTGATATTTTTTTTTAACCTCATTTTTCATCATTTTTGAACATAGGCTATAGCCCCTACCGTACGGCATACTATAGCACGCCGTTTTTCATCATTTTTGAGGATTTGAAAACATTTCAAATTTTCAAAAAACATGGGTTATAGCCCATCGTTTTTTGAAATTTTGAAAAAAAAAATAACCTCGTTTTTCATCATTTTTTAACATGGGCTATAGCCCCTACCGTACGGCATACTATAGCACGCAGTTTTTCATCATTTTTGAGGATTTGAAAAAAATTCAAAATTTCAAAAAACATGGGTTATAGCCCATCGTTTTTTGAAAATTTGATATTTTTTTAACCTCATTTTTCAACATTTTTGAACATGGGCTATAGCCCCTACCGTACGGCATACTATAGCACGCCGTTTTTCATCATTTTTGAGGATTTGAAAAAAATTAAAAATTAAAAAAAAACATGGGTTATAGCCCATCGTTTTTTGAAATTTTGAAAAAAGAAATTAACCTCATTTTTCATCATTTTTGAACATGGGCTATAGCCCCTACCGTACGGCATACTTTAGCACGCTGTTTTTCATCATTTTTGAGGATTTAAAAAAAAATTCAAAATTTCAAAAAACATGGGTTATAGCCCATCGTTTTTTGAAATTTTGATTTTTTTTAACCTCATTTTTCATCATTTTTGAACATGGGCTATAGCCCCTACCGTACGGCATACTATAGCACGCCGTTTTTCATCATTTTTGAGGATTTGAAAAAAAATCAAAATTTGAAAAAACATGGGTTATAGCCCATCGTTTTTTGAAAATTTGAAAAAAGAATTTAACCTCATTTTTCATCATTTTTGAACATGGGCTATAGCCCCTACCGTACGGCATACTATAGCACGCCGTTTTTCATAATTTTTGAGGATTTGAAAACATTTCAAAATTTCAAAAAACATGGGTTATAGCCCATCGTTTTTTGAAATTTTGAAAAAAAAATAATTAACCTCATTTTTCATCATTTTTGAACATGGGCTATAGCCCCTACCGTACGGCATACTATAGCACGCCGTTTTTCATCATTTTTGAGGATTTGAAAAAAAATTCAAATTTCTAAAAACATGGGTTATAGCCCATCGTTTTTTGAAATTTTGATATTTTTTTTAACCTCATTTTTCATCATTTTTGAACATGGGCTATAGCCCCTACCGTACGGCATACTATAGCACGCCGTTTTTCATCATTTTTGAGGATTTGAAAAAAAATCAAAATTTGAAAAAACATGGGTTATAGCCCATCGTTTTTTGAAAATTTGAAAAAAGAATTTAACCTCATTTTTCATCATTTTTGAACATGGGCTATAGCCCCTACCGTACGGCATACTATAGCACGCCGTTTTTCATAATTTTTGAGGATTTGAAAACATTTCAAAATTTCAAAAAACATGGGTTATAGCCCATCGTTTTTTGAAATTTTGAAAAAAAAATAATTAACCTCATTTTTCATCATTTTTGAACATAGGCTATAGCCCCTACCGTACGGCATACTATAGCACGCCGTTTTTCATAATTTTTGAGGATTTGAAAAAAATTTCAAAATTAAAAAAACATGGGTTATAGCCCATCGTTTTTTGAAATTTTGAAAAAAAATGTAACCTCATTTTTCATCATTTTTGAACATGGGCTATAGCCCCTACCGTACGGCATACTATAGCACGCCGTTTTTCATCATTTTTGAGGATTTGAAAACATTTCAAATTTTCAAAAAACATGGGTTATAGCCCATCGTTTTTTGAAATTTTGAAAAAAAAAATAACCTCGTTTTTCATCATTTTTGAACATGGGCTATAGCCCCTACCGTACGGCATACTATAGCACGCAGTTTTTCATCATTTTTGAGGATTTGAAAAAAATTCAAAATTTCAAAAAACATGGGTTATAGCCCATCGTTTTTTGAAAATTTGATATTTTTTTAACCTCATTTTTCAACATTTTTGAACATGGGCTATAGCCCCTACCGTACGGCATACTATAGCACGCCGTTTTTCATCATTTTTGAGGATTTGAAAAAAATTCAAAAAAAGAAAAAAAAACATGGGTTATAGCCCATCGTTTTTTGAAATTTTGAAAAAAGAAATTAACCTCATTTTTCATCATTTTTGAACATGGGCTATAGCCCCTACCGTACGGCATACTTTAGCACGCCGTTTTTCATCATTTTTGAGGATTTTAAAAAAATTCAAAATTTCAAAAACATGGGTTATAGCCCATCGTTTTTTGAAATTTTGATTTTTTTTTTAACCTCATTTTTCATCATTTTTGAACATGGGCTATAGCCCCTACCGTACGGCATACTATAGCACGCCGTTTTTCATCATTTTTGAGGATTTGAAAAAAATTCGAAATAAAAAAAAACATGGGTTATAGCCCATCGTTTTTTTTAATTTTGAAAAAGAAATTAACCTCATTTTTCATCATTTTTGAACATGGGCTATATAGCCCCTACCGTACGGCATACTATAGCACGCCGTTTTTCATCATTTTTGAGGATTTGAAAAAAATTCAAAATTTCAAAATACATGGGTTATAGCCCATCGTTTTTTGAAAATTTGATTTTTTTTTAACCTCATTTTTCAACATTTTTGAACATGGGCTATAGCCCCTACCGTACGGCATACTATAGCACACCGTTTTTCATCATTTTTGAGGATTTGAAAAAAATTAAAAAAAAAAAAAAACATGGGTTATAGCCCATCGTGTTTTGAAATTTTGAAAAAAGAAATTAACCTCATTTTTCATCATTTTTGAACATGGGCTATAGCCCCTACCGTACGGCATACTATAGCACGCAGTTTTTCATCATTTTTGAGGATTTTAAAAAATTTCAAAATTTCAAAAAACATGGGTTATAGCCCATCGTTTTTTGAAATTTTGATTTTTTTTTTAACCTCATTTTTCATCATTTTTGAACATGGGCTATAGCCCCTACCGTACGGCATACTATAGCACGCCGTTTTTCATCATTTTTGAGGATTTGAAAAAAAATCAAAATTTCAAAAAACATGGGTTATAGCCCATCGTTTTTTGAAATTTTGAAAAAAAAAATTAACCTCATTTTTCCTCATTTTTGAACATGGGCTATAGCCCCTACCGTACGGCATACTATAGCACGCCATTTTTCATCATTTTTGAGGATTTGAAAAAAATTCAAAATTTCAAAAAACATGGGTTATAGCCCATCGTTTTTTGAAATTTTGAAAAAAAAATTAACCTCATTTTTCATCATTTTTGAACATGGGCTATAGCCCCTACCGTACGGCATACTATAGCACGCCGTTTTTCATCATTTTTGAGGATTTGAAAAAAATTCAAAATTTCTAAAAACATGGGTTATAGCCCATCGTTTTTTGAAATTTTGATATTTTTTTTTAACCTCATTTTTCATCATTTTTGAACATAGGCTATAGCCCCTACCGTACGGCATACTATAGCACGCCGTTTTTCATCATTTTTGAGGATTTGAAAACATTTCAAATTTTCAAAAAACATGGGTTATAGCCCATCGTTTTTTGAAATTTTGAAAAAAAAAATAACCTCGTTTTTCATCATTTTTTAACATGGGCTATAGCCCCTACCGTACGGCATACTATAGCACGCAGTTTTTCATCATTTTTGAGGATTTGAAAAAAATTCAAAATTTAAAAAAACATGGGTTATAGCCCATCGTTTTTTGAAAATTTGATATTTTTTTAACCTCATTTTTCAACATTTTTGAACATGGGCTATAGCCCCTACCGTACGGCATACTATAGCACGCCGTTTTTCATCATTTTTGAGGATTTGAAAAAAATTCAAAATTAAAAAAAAAACATGGGTTATAGCCCATCGTTTTTTGAAATTTTGAAAAAAGAAATTAACCTCATTTTTCATCATTTTTGAACATGGGCTATAGCCCCTACCGTACGGCATACTATAGCACGCCGTTTTTCATCATTTTTGAGGATTTGAAAAAAAATCAAAATTTCAAAAAACATGGGTTATAGCCCATCGTTTTTTGAAAATTTGAAAAAAGAATTTAACCTCATTTTTCATCATTTTTGAACATGGGCTATAGCCCCTACCGTACGGCATACTATAGCACGCCGTTTTTCATAATTTTTGAGGATTTGAAAACATTTCAAAATTTCAAAAAACATGGGTTATAGCCCATCGTTTTTTGAAAATTTGAAAAAAAAATTTACCTCATTTTTCATCATTTTTGAACATGGGCTATAGCCCCTACCGTACGGCATACTATAGCACGCAGTTTTTCATCATTTTTGAGGATTTTAAAAAATTTCAAAATTTCAAAAAACATGGGTTATAGCCCATCGTTTTTTGAAATTTTGATTTTTTTTTTAACCTCATTTTTCATCATTTTTGAACATGGGCTATAGCCCCTACCGTACGGCATACTATAGCACGCCGTTTTTCATCATTTTTGAGGATTTGAAAAAAAATCAAAATTAAAAAAAAAACATGGGTTATAGCCCATCGTTTTTTGAAATTTTGAAAAAAGAAATTAACCTCATTTTTCATCATTTTTGAACATGGGCTATAGCCCCTACCGTACGGCATACTTTAGCACGCCGTTTTTCATCATTTTTGAGGATTTAAAAAAAAAATCAAAATTTCAAAAAACATGGGTTATAGCCCATCGTTTTTTGAAATTTTGATTTTTTTTTAACCTCATTTTTCATCATTTTTGAACATGGGCTATAGCCCCTACCGTACGGCATACTATAGCACGCCGTTTTTCATCATTTTTGAGGATTTGAAAAAAAATCAAAATTTGAAAAAACATGGGTTATAGCCCATCGTTTTTTGAAAATTTGAAAAAAGAATTTAACCTCATTTTTCATCATTTTTGAACATGGGCTATAGCCCCTACCGTACGGCATACTATAGCACGCCGTTTTTCATAATTTTTGAGGATTTGAAAACATTTCAAAATTTCAAAAAACATGGGTTATAGCCCATCGTTTTTTGAAAATTTGAAAAAAAAATTTACCTCATTTTTCATCATTTTTGAACATGGGCTATAGCCCCTACCGTACGGCATACTATAGCACGCAGTTTTTCATCATTTTTGAGGATTTTAAAAAATTTCAAAATTTCAAAAAACATGGGTTATAGCCCATCGTTTTTTGAAATTTTGATTTTTTTTTTTAACCTCATTTTTCATCATTTTTGAACATGGGCTATAGCCCCTACCGTACGGCATACTATAGCACGCCGTTTTTCATCATTTTTGAGGATTTGAAAAAAAATCAAAATTAAAAAAAAAACATGGGTTATAGCCCATCGTTTTTTGAAATTTTGAAAAAAGAAATTAACCTCATTTTTCATCATTTTTGAACATGGGCTATAGCCCCTACCGTACGGCATACTTTAGCACGCCGTTTTTCATCATTTTTGAGGATTTAAAAAAAAAATCAAAATTTCAAAAAACATGGGTTATAGCCCATCGTTTTTTGAAATTTTGATTTTTTTTTAACCTCATTTTTCATCATTTTTGAACATGGGCTATAGCCCCTACCGTACGGCATACTATAGCACGCCGTTTTTCATCATTTTTGAGGATTTGAAAAAAAATCAAAATTTGAAAAAACATGGGTTATAGCCCATCGTTTTTTGAAAATTTGAAAAAAGAATTTAACCTCATTTTTCATCATTTTTGAACATGGGCTATAGCCCCTACCGTACGGCATACTATAGCACGCCGTTTTTCATAATTTTTGAGGATTTGAAAACATTTCAAAATTTCAAAAAACATGGGTTATAGCCCATCGTTTTTTGAAAATTTGAAAAAAAAATTTACCTCATTTTTCATTATTTTTGAACATGGGCTATAGCCCCTACCGTACGGCATACTATAGCACGCAGTTTTTCATCATTTTTGAGGATTTTAAAAAATTTCAAAATTTCAAAAAACATGGGTTATAGCCCATCGTTTTTTGAAATTTTGATTTTTTTTTTAACCTCATTTTTCATCATTTTTGAACATGGGCTATAGCCCCTACCGTACGGCATACTATAGCACGCCGTTTTTCATCATTTTTGAGGATTTGAAAAAAAATCAAAATTTCAAAAAACATGGGTTATAGCCCATCGTTTTTTGAAATTTTGAAAAAAAAAATTAACCTCATTTTTCCTCATTTTTGAACATGGGCTATAGCCCCTACCGTACGGCATACTATAGCACGCCATTTTTCATCATTTTTGAGGATTTGAAAAAAATTCAAAATTTCAAAAAACATGGGTTATAGCCCATCGTTTTTTGAAATTTTGAAAAAAAAATTAACCTCATTTTTCATCATTTTTGAACATGGGCTATAGCCCCTACCGTACGGCATACTATAGCACGCCGTTTTTCATCATTTTTGAGGATTTGAAAAAAATTCAAAATTTCTAAAAACATGGGTTATAGCCCATCGTTTTTTGAAATTTTGATATATTTTTTTAACCTCATTTTTCATCATTTTTGAACATAGGCTATAGCCCCTACCGTACGGCATACTATAGCACGCCGTTTTTCATCATTTTTGAGGATTTTAAAACATTTCAAATTTTCAAAAAACATGGGTTATAGCCCATCGTTTTTTTAAATTTTGAAAAAAAAAATAACCTCGTTTTTCATCATTTTTTAACATGGGCTATAGCCCCTACCGTACGGCATACTATAGCACGCAGTTTTTCATCATTTTTGAGGATTTGAAAAAAATTCAAAATTTCAAAAAACATGGGTTATAGCCCATCGTTTTTTGAAAATTTGATATTTTTTTAACCTCATTTTTCAACATTTTTGAACATGGGCTATAGCCCCTACCGTACGGCATACTATAGCACGCCGTTTTTCATCATTTTTGAGGATTTGAAAAAAATTAAAAATTAAAAAAAAAACATGGGTTATAGCCCATCGTTTTTTGAAATTTTGAAAAAAGAAATTAACCTCATTTTTCATCATTTTTGAACATGGGCTATAGCCCCTACCGTACGGCATACTATAGCACGCCATTTTTCATCATTTTTGAGGATTTGAAAAAAATTCAAAATTTCAAAAAACATGGGTTATAGCCCATCGTTTTTTGAAATTTTGAAAAAAAAATTAACCTCATTTTTCATCATTTTTGAACATGGGCTATAGCCCCTACCGTACGGCATACTATAGCACGCCGTTTTTCATCATTTTTGAGGATTTGAAAAAAATTCAAAATTTCTAAAAACATGGGTTATAGCCCATCGTTTTTTGAAATTTTGATATATTTTTTTAACCTCATTTTTCATCATTTTTGAACATAGGCTATAGCCCCTACCGTACGGCATACTATAGCACGCCGTTTTTCATCATTTTTGAGGATTTTAAAACATTTCAAATTTTCAAAAAACATGGGTTATAGCCCATCGTTTTTTTAAATTTTGAAAAAAAAAATAACCTCGTTTTTCATCATTTTTTAACATGGGCTATAGCCCCTACCGTACGGCATACTATAGCACGCAGTTTTTCATCATTTTTGAGGATTTGAAAACAATTCAAAATTTCAAAAAACATGGGTTATAGCCCATCGTTTTTTGAAAATTTGATATTTTTTTAACCTCATTTTTCAACATTTTTGAACATGGGCTATAGCCCCTACCGTACGGCATACTATAGCACGCCGTTTTTCATCATTTTTGAGGATTTGAAAAAAATTAAAAATTAAAAAAAAAACATGGGTTATAGCCCATCGTTTTTTGAAATTTTGAAAAAAGAAATTAACCTTATTTTTCATCATTTTTGAACATGGGCTATAGCCCCTACCGTACGGCATACTTTAGCACGCCGTTTTTCATCATTTTTGAGGATTTAAAAAAAAATTCAAAATTTCAAAAAACATGGGTTATAGCCCATCGTTTTTTGAAATTTTGATTTTTTTTTAACCTCATTTTTCATCATTTTTGAACATGGGCTATAGCCCCTACCGTACGGCATACTATAGCACGCCGTTTTTCATCATTTTTGAGGATTTGAAAAAAAATCAAAATTTGAAAAAACATGGGTTATAGCCCATCGTTTTTTGAAAATTTGAAAAAAGAATTTAACCTCATTTTTCATCATTTTTGAACATGGGCTATAGCCCCTACCGTACGGCATACTATAGCACGCCGTTTTTCATAATTTTTGAGGATTTGAAAACATTTCAAAATTTCAAAAAACATGGGTTATAGCCCATCGTTTTTTGAAATTTTGAAAAAAAAATTAACCTCATTTTTCATCATTTTTGAACATGGGCTATAGCCCCTACCGTACGGCATACTATAGCACGCCGTTTTTCATAATTTTTGAGGATTTGAAAAAAAATTAAAAATTCAAAAAACATGGGTTATAGCCCATCGTTTTTTTAAATTTTGAAAAAAAATGTAACCTCATTTTTCATCATTTTTGAACATGGGCTATAGCCCCTACCGTACGGCATACTATAGCACGCCGTTTTTCATCATTTTTGAGGATTTGAAAAAAATTCAAAATTAAAAAAAAACATGGGTTATAGCCCATCGTTTTTTGAAATTTTGAAAAAAGAAATTAACCTCATTTTTCATCATTTTTGAACATGGGCTATAGCCCCTACCGTACGGCATACTTTAGCACGCAGTTTTTCATCATTTTTGAGGATTTTAAAAAAATTCAAAATTTCAAAAAACATGGGTTATAGCCCATCGTTTTTTTTAATTTTGATTTTTTTTTTAACCTCATTTTTCATCATTTTTGAACATGGGCTATAGCCCCTACCGTACGGCATACTATAGCACGCCGTTTTTCATCATTTTTGAGGATTTGAAAAAAATTCGAAATAAAAAAAAACATGGGTTATAGCCCATCGTTTTTTTAAATTTTGAAAAAGAAATTAACCTCATTTTTCATCATTTTTGAACATGGGCTATATAGCCCCTACCGTACGGCATACTATAGCACGCCGTTTTTCATAATTTTTGAGGATTTGAAAACATTTCAAAATTTCAAAAAACATGGGTTATAGCCCATCGTTTTTTGAAATTTTGAAAAAAAAAATCCTCGTTTTTCATCATTTTTGAACATGGGCTATAGCCCCTACCGTACGGCATACTATAGCACGCCGTTTTTCATCATTTTTGAGGATTTGAAAAAAATTCAAAATTTCAAAAAACATGGGTTATAGCCCATCGTTTTTTGAAAATTTGATTTTTTTTTAACCTCATTTTTCAACATTTTTGAACATGGGCTATAGCCCCTACCGTACGGCATACTATAGCACGCCGTTTTTCATCATTTTTGAGGATTTGAAAAAAAAAAAGAAAAAAAAAAAAACATGGGTTATAGCCCATCGTTTTTTGAAATTTTGAAAAAAGAAATTAACCTCATTTTTCATCATTTTTGAACATGGGCTATAGCCCCTACCGTACGGCATACTATAGCACGCCGTTTTTCATCATTTTTGAGGATTTAAAAAAAAATCTAAATTTCAAAAAACATGGGTTATAGCCCATCGTTTTTTGAAATTTTGATTTTTTTTTAACCTCATTTTTCATCATTTTTGAACATGGGCTATAGCCCCTACCGTACGGCATACTTTAGCACGCCGTTTTTCATCATTTTTGAGGATTTTAAAAAAATTCAAAATTTAAAAAAACATGGGTTATAGCCCATCGTTTTTTGAAATTTTGATTTTTTTTTTAACCTCATTTTTCATCATTTTTGAACATGGGCTATAGCCCCTACCGTACGGCATACTATAGCACGCCGTTTTTCATCATTTTTGAGGATTTGAAAAAAATTCGAAATAAAAAAAAACATGGGTTATAGCCCATCGTTTTTTTTAATTTTGAAAAAGAAATTAACCTCATTTTTCATCATTTTTGAACATGGGCTATATAGCCCCTACCGTACGGCATACTATAGCACGCCGTTTTTCATAATTTTTGAGGATTTGAAAACATTTCAAAATTTCAAAAAACATGGGTTATAGCCCATCGTTTTTTGAAATTTTGAAAAAAAATATCCTCGTTTTTCATCATTTTTGAACATGGGCTATAGCCCCTACCGTACGGCATACTATAGCACGCCGTTTTTCATCATTTTTGAGGATTTGAAAAAAATTCAAAATTTCAAAAAACATGGGTTATAGCCCATCGTTTTTTGAAAATTTGATTTTTTTTTAACCTCATTTTTCAACATTTTTGAACATGGGCTATAGCCCCTACCGTACGGCATACTATAGCACGCCGTTTTTCATCATTTTTGAGGATTTGAAAAAAAAAAAAAAAAAAAAAAAAACATGGGTTATAGCCCATCGTTTTTTGAAATTTTGAAAAAAGAAATTAACCTCATTTTTCATCATTTTTGAACATGGGCTATAGCCCCTACCGTACGGCATACTATAGCACGCCGTTTTTCATCATTTTTGAGGATTTAAAAAAAAATCTAAATTTCAAAAAACATGGGTTATAGCCCATCGTTTTTTGAAATTTTGATTTTTTTTTAACCTCATTTTTCATCATTTTTGAACATGGGCTATAGCCCCTACCGTACGGCATACTTTAGCACGCCGTTTTTCATCATTTTTGAGGATTTTAAAAAAATTCAAAATTTCAAAAAACATGGGTTATAGCCCATCGTTTTTTGAAATTTTGAATTTTTTTTTAACCTCATTTTTCATCATTTTTGAACATGGGCTATAGGCCCTACCGTACGGCATACTATAGCACGCCGTTTTTCATCATTTTTGAGTATTTGAAAAAAATTCGAAATTTGAAAAAACATGGGTTATAGCCCATCGTTTTTTGAAATTTTGAAAAAAGAATTTAACCTCATTTTTCATCATTTTTGAACATGGGCTATAGCCCCTACCGTACGGCATACTATAGCACGCCGTTTTTCATCATTTTTGAGGATTTGAAAAAAAATCAAAATTTGAAAAAACATGGGTTATAGCCCATCGTTTTTTGAAAATTTGAAAAAATAATTTAACCTCATTTTTCATCATTTTTGAACATGGGCTATAGCCCCTACCGTACGGCATACTATAGCACGCCGTTTTTCATCATTTTTGAGGATTTGAAAAAAATTCAAAATTTGAAAAAACATGGGTTATAGCCCATCGTTTTTTGAAATTTTGATTTAATTTTTAACCGCATTTTTCATCATTTTTGAACATGGGCTATAGCCCCTACCGTACGGCATACGGTATCTCTCTCTCTATCGCTCTCTATCGCTCTCTCTCTATCGCTCTCTATCGCTCTCTCTCTCTATCGCTCTCTCTCTCTATCGCTCTCTATCGCTCTCTCTCTCTATCGCTCTCTCTCTCTATCGCTCTCTCTATCGCTCTCTCTCTCTATCGCTCTCTCTCTCTCTCTATCGCTCTCTATCGCTCTCTATCGCTCTCTATCGCTCTCTCTCTATCGCTCTCTATTGCTCTCTCTCTCTATCGCTCTCTCTCTCTATCGCTCTCTCTCTATCGCTCTCTCTCTCTATCGCTCTCTCTCTATCGCTCTCTCTCTATCGCTCTCTCTCTCTATCGCTCTCTCTCTCTATCGCTCTCTCTCTATCGCTCTCTATCGCTCTCTCTCTCTCTATCGCTCTCTATCGCTCTCTCTCTCTATCGCTCTCTCTCTCTATCGCTCTCTCTCTCTATCGCTCTCTCTCTCTATCGCTCTCTCTCTCTATCGCTCTCTCTCTCTATCGCTCTCTATCGCTCTCTCTCTATCGCTCTCTATCGCTCTCTCTCTCTATCGCTCTCTCTCTCTATCGCTCTCTCTCTCTATCGCTCTCTCTCTCTATCGCTCTCTCTCTATCGCTCTCTCTCTCTATCGCTCTCTCTATCGCTCTCTCTCTATCGCTCTCTCTCTCTATCGCTCTCTCTCTCTATCGCTCTCTATCGCTCTCTCTCTATCGCTCTCTATCGCTCTCTCTCTATCGCTCTCTATCGCTCTCTCTCTCTATCGCTCTCTCTCTATCGCTCTCTCTCTCTATCGCTCTCTCTCTATCGCTCTCTATCGCTCTCTCTCTCTATCGCTCTCTCTCTCTATCGCTCTCTATCGCTCTCTCTCTATCGCTCTCTCTCTATCGCTCTCTATCGCTCTCTCTATCGCTCTCTATCGCTCTCTCTCTCTATCGCTCTCTATCGCTCTCTCTCTATCGCTCTCTATCGCTCTCTCTCTATCGCTCTCTCTCTATCGCTCTCTCGATCGCTCTCTATCGCTCTCTCTCTCTATCGCTCTCTCTCTCTATCGCTCTCTCTCTCTATCGCTCTCTATCGCTCTCTCTCTCTATCGCTCTCTCTCTCTATCGCTCTCTCTATCGCTCTCTCTCTCTCTATCGCTCTCTCTCTCTCTCTATCGCTCTCTCTCTCTATCGCTCTCTATCGCTCTCTCTCTATCGCTCTCTATCGCTCTCTCTCGCTCTCTCTCTCTATCGCTCTCTCTCTCTATCGCTCTCTATCGCTCTCTCTCTCTATCGCTCTCTCTCTCTATCGCTCTCTCTCTCTATCGCTCTCTCTCTCTATCGCTCTCTCTCTCTATCGCTCTCTCTCTCTATCGCTCTCTCTATCGCTCTCTCTCTCTATCGCTCTCTCTCTCTCTCTATCGCTCTCTATCGCTCTCTCTCTCTATCGCTCTCTATCGCTCTCTCTCTATCGCTCTCTATCGCTCTCTCTCGCTCTCTCTCTCTATCGCTCTCTCTCTCTATCGCTCTCTATCGCTCTCTCTCTCTATCGCTCTATCTCTCTCTCTATCGCTCTCTATCGCTCTCTCTCTCTATCGCTCTCTCTATCGCTCTCTCTCTCTCTCTATCGCTCTCTATCGCTCTCTATCGCTCTCTATCGCTCTCTATCGCTCTCTCTCTATCGCTCTCTATTGCTCTCTCTCTCTATCGCTCTCTCTCTCTATCGCTCTCTATCGCTCTCTCTCTCTATCGCTCTCTCTCTATCGCTCTCTCTCTATCGCTCTCTCTCTCTATCGCTCTCTCTCTATCGCTCTCTATCGCTCTCTCTCTCTCTATCGCTCTCTATCGCTCTCTCTCTCTATCGCTCTCTCTCTCTATCGCTCTCTCTCTCTATCGCTCTCTCTCTCTATCGCTCTCTCTCTCTATCGCTCTCTATCGCTCTCTCTATCGCTCTCTATCGCTCTCTCTCTCTATCGCTCTCTATCGCTCTCTCTCTATCGCTCTCTATCGCTCTCTCTCTCTATCGCACTCTCTCTCTATCGCACTCTCTCTATCGCTCTCTATCGCTCTCTCTCTATCGCTCTCTATCGCTCTCTATCGCTCTCTCTCTCTATCGCTCTCTCTCTCTATCGCTCTCTCTCTCTATCGCTCTCTCTCTATCGCTCTCTCTCTCTATCGCTCTCTATCGCTCTCTATCGCTCTCTATCGCTCTCTCTCTATCGCTCTCTATCGCTCTCTCTCTCTATCGCTCTCTCTCTCTATCGCTCTCTCTCTCTATCGCTCTCTCTCTATCGCTCTCTCTCTATCGCTCTCTCTCTATCGCTCTCTCTCTCTATCGCTCTCTCTATCGCTCTCTCTCTCTATCGCTCTCTCTCTCTATCGCTCTCTCTCTCTATCGCTCTCTATCGCTCTCTCTCTCTATCGCTCTCTCTCTATCGCTCTCTCTCTCTATCGCTCTCTCTCTCTATCGCTCTCTCTCTCTATCGCTCTCTCTCTCTATCGCTCTCTATCGCTCTCTCTCTATCGCTCTCTATCGCTCTCTCTCTCTATCGCTCTCTCTCTCTATCGCTCTCTATCGCTCTCTCTCTATCGCTCTCTATCGCTCTCTCTCTATCGCTCTCTCTCTATCGCTCTCTCTCTCTATCGCTCTCTCTCTCTATCGCTCTCTCTCTCTATCGCTCTCTCTCTCTATCGCTCTCTCTCTATCGCTCTCTCTCTCTATCGCTCTCTCTCTCTATCGCTCTCTCTCTCTATCGCTCTCTATCGCTCTCTCTCTCTATCGCTCTCTCTCTCTATCGCTCTCTATCGCTCTCTCTCTATCGCTCTCTCTCTATCGCTCTCTATCGCTCTCTCTCTCTATCGCTCTCTCTCTCTATCGCTCTCTCTCTCTATCGCTCTCTCTCTATCGCTCTCTCTCTCTATCGCTCTCTCTCTATCGCTCTCTCTCTATCGCTCTCTATCGCTCTCTCTCTCTATCGCTCTCTCTCTCTCTATCGCTCTCTCTCTCTATCGCTCTCTCTCTCTATCGCTCGCTATCGCTCTCTCTCTATCGCTCTCTATCGCTCTCTCTCTCTATCGCTCTCTCTCTATCGCTCTCTCTCTATCGCTCTCTCTCTATCGCTCTCTATCGCTCTCTCTCTCTATCGCTCTCTCTCTCTATCGCTCTCTCTCTCTATCGCTCTCTATCACTCTCTCTCTATCGCTCTCTCTCTATCGCTATCTCTCTATCGCTCTCTCTCTCTATCGCTCTCTCTCTCTATCGCTCTCTCTCTCTATCGCTCTCTATCGCTCTCTCTCTCTATCGCTCTCTCTCTATCGCTCTCTCTCTATCGCTCTCTCTCTCTATCGCTCTCTCTCTCTATCGCTTTCTCTCTCTATCGCTCTCTCTCTCTATCGCTCTCTCTCTATCGCTCTCTCTCTCTATCGCTCTCTCTCTATCGCTCTCTCTCTCTATCGCTCTCTATCGCTCTCTCTCTCTATCGCTCTCTATCGCTCTCTCTCTCTATCGCTCTCTCTCTCTATCGCTCTCTCTCTCTATCGCTCTCTCTCTATCGCTCTCTCTCTCTATCGCTCTCGCTCTATCGCTCTCGCTCTATCGCTCTCTCTCTCTATCGCTCTCTATTGCTCTCTCTCTATCGCTCTCTATCGCTCTCTCTCTATCGCTCTCTCTCTATCGCTCTCTATCGCTCTCTCTATCGTTCTCTCTATCGCTCTCTATCGCTCTCTCTCTCTATCGCTCTCTCTCTATCGCTCTCTATCGCTCTCTCTCTCTATCGCTCTCTATCGCTCTCTCTCTCTATCGCTCTCTCTCTCTATCGCTCTCTCTCTCTATCGCTCTCTATCGCTCTCTCTCTCTATCACTCTCTCTCTCTATCGCTCTCTATCGCTCTCTCTCTCTATCGCTCTCTCTCTCTATCGCTCTCTCTCTCTATCGCTCTCTCTCTCTATCGCTCTCTCTCTCTCTCTATCGCTCTCTATCGCTCTCTCTCTCTATCGCTCTCTATCGCTCTCTCTCTATCGCTCTCTATCGCTCTCTCTCGCTCTCTCTCTCTATCGCTCTCTCTCTCTATCGCTCTCTATCGCTCTCTCTCTCTATCGCTCTCTCTCTCTATCGCTCTCTCTCTCTATCGCTCTCTCTATCGCTCTCTCTATCGCTCTCTCTCTCTATCGCTCTCTCTCTCTCTCTATCGCTCTCTATCGCTCTCTCTCTCTATCGCTCTCTATCGCTCTCTCTCTATCGCTCTCTATCGCTCTCTCTCGCTCTCTCTCTCTATCGCTCTCTCTCTCTATCGCTCTCTATCGCTCTCTCTCTCTATCGCTCTATCTCTCTCTCTATCGCTCTCTATCGCTCTCTCTCTCTATCGCTCTCTCTATCGCTCTCTCTCTCTCTCTATCGCTCTCTATCGCTCTCTATCGCTCTCTATCGCTCTCTATCGCTCTCTCTCTATCGCTCTCTATTGCTCTCTCTCTCTATCGCTCTCTCTCTCTATCGCTCTCTATCGCTCTCTCTCTCTATCGCTCTCTCTCTATCGCTCTCTCTCTATCGCTCTCTCTCTCTATCGCTCTCTCTCTATCGCTCTCTATCGCTCTCTCTCTATCGCTCTCTCTCTATCGCTCTCTCTCTCTATCGCTCTCTCTCTCTATCGCTCTCTCTCTCTATCGCTCTCTCTCTCTATCGCTCTCTCTCTATCGCTCTCTCTCTCTATCGCTCTCTCTCTCTATCGCTCTCTCTCTCTATCGCTCTCTATCGCTCTCTCTCTCTATCGCTCTCTCTCTCTATCGCTCTCTCTCGCTCTCTCTCTATCGCTCTCTCTCTATCGCTCTCTATCGCTCTCTCTCTCTATCGCTCTCTCTCTCTATCGCTCTCTCTCTATCGCTCTCTCTCTCTATCGCTCTCTCTCTATCGCTCTCTCTCTATCGCTCTCTATCGCTCTCTCTCTCTATCGCTCTCTCTCTCTCTATCGCTCTCTCTCTCTATCGCTCTCTCTCTCTATCGCTCGCTATCGCTCTCTATCGCTCTCTCTCTCTATCGCTCTCTCTCTCTATCGCTCTCTATCGCTCTCTCTCTCTATCGCTCTCTCTCTCTATCGCTCTCTCTCTCTATCGCTCTCTATCACTCTCTCTCTATCGCTCTCTCTCTATCGCTATCTCTCTATCGCTCTCTCTCTCTATCGCTCTCTCTCTCTATCGCTCTCTCTCTCTATCGCTCTCTATCGCTCTCTCTCTCTATCGCTCTCTCTCTCTATCGCTCTCTCTCTATCGCTCTCTCTCTATCGCTCTCTCTCTCTATCGCTCTCTCTCTCTATCGCTCTCTCTCTCTATCGCTCTCTCTCTCTATCGCTCTCTCTCTATCGCTCTCTCTCTCTATCGCTCTCTCTCTATCGCTCTCTCTCTCTATCGCTCTCTATCGCTCTCTCTCTCTATCGCTCTCTATCGCTCTCTCTCTCTATCGCTCTCTCTCTCTATCGCTCTCTCTCTCTATCGCTCTCTCTCTCTATCGCTCTCGCTCTATCGCTCTCGCTCTATCGCTCTCTCTCTCTATCGCTCTCTATTGCTCTCTCTCTATCGCTCTCTATCGCTCTCTCTCTATCGCTCTCTCTCTATCGCTCTCTATCGCTCTCTCTATCGTTCTCTCTATCGCTCTCTATCGCTCTCTCTCTCTATCGCTCTCTCTCTATCGCTCTCTATCGCTCTCTCTCTCTATCGCTCTCTATCGCTCTCTCTCTCTATCGCTCTCTCTCTCTATCGCTCTCTCTCTCTATCGCTCTCTATCGCTCTCTCTCTCTATCACTCTCTCTCTCTATCGCTCTCTATCGCTCTCTCTCTCTATCGCTCTCTATCGCTCTCTCTCTCTATCGCTCTCTCTCTCTATCGCTCTCTCTCTCTATCGCTCTCTATCGCTCTCTATCGCTCTCTCTCTATCGCTCTCTATCGCTCTCTCTCTCTATCGCTCTCTATCGCTCTCTCTCTCTCTCTCTCTCTCTCTATCGCTCTCTATCGCTCTCTCTCTATCGCTCTCTATCGCTCTCTCTCTATCGCTCTCTCTCTCTATCGCTCTCTCTCTCTATCGCTCTCTCTCTCTATCGCTCTCTCTCTCTATCGCTCTCTCTCTTGATTTGATTTGATTTGAAAAAAATTCAAAATTTCAAAAAACATGGGTTATAGCCCATCGTTTTTTGAAATTTTGAAAAAAAACATTAACCTCATTTTTCATCATTTTTGAACATGGGCTATAGCCCCTACCGTACGGCATACTATAGCACGCCGTTTTTCATCATTTTTTAGGATTTGAAAAAAATTCAAAATTTCAAAAAACATGGGTTATAGCCCATCGTTTTTTGAAATTTAGATTTTTTTTTTAACCTCATTTTTCATCATTTTTGAACATGGGCTATAGCCCCTACCGTACGGCATACTATAGCACGCCGTTTTTCATCATTTTTGAGGATTTGAAAAATAATTCAAAATTAAAAAAAACATGGGTTATAGCCCATCGTTTTTTGAAATTTTGAAAAAAAAAATTACCTCATTTTTCATCATTTTTGAACATGGGCTATAGCCCCTACCGTACGGCATACTATAGCACGCAGTTTTTCATCATTTTTGAGGATTTGAAAAAATTTCAAATTTTAAAAAAACATGGGTTATAGCCCATCGTTTTTTGAAATTTTGAAAAAAAACATTAACCTAATTTTTCATCATTTTTGAACATGGGCTATAGCCCCTCCCGTTCGGCATACTATAGCACGCCGTTTTTCATCATTTTTGACGATTTGAAAAAATTTCTAAATTTCAAAAAACATGGGTTATAGCCCATCGTTTTTTGAAAAAGAAATTTAACCTAATTTTTCATCATTTTTGAACATGGGCTATAGCCCCTACCGTACGGCATACTATAGCACACCGTTTTTCATCATTTTTGAGGATTTGAAAAAAATCTAAATTTAAAAAAACATGGGTTATAGCCCATCGTTTTTTGATTTTTTTTTTTTTTTTAACATAATCTTTCATCAAAAAACGATGGGCTATAACCCATGTTTCTTTTTTTTTTAATCCTCAAAAATGATGAAAAACGGCGTTCTATAGTATGCCGTACGGTATGGGCTATAGCCCATGGTCAAAAATGATGAAAAACGAGGATAAAAAAAAATTCAAAAATTCAAAAAACGATGGGCTATAACCCATGTTTTTGTTTTTTTTTTCATTTTTTTCAAATCCTCAAAAATGATGAAAAACTGCGTTCTATAGTATGCCGTACGGTATGGGCTATAGCCCATGGTCAAAAATGATGAAAAACGAGGATTAAAACAAATTCAAAAATTCAAAAAACGATGGGCTATAACCCATGTTTTTTTTTTTTTTTTTTTTTTTTTAAATCCTCAAAGATGATGAAAAACGGCGTGCTATAGTATGCCGTACGATATGGACTATTAGACGAGGGTCTAAAAATGGGTTAAAAAAACGTCTAAAAATAGACGTGTTTTAGACGTCTATTTTTAGACGTTTTTTATCCCATTTTTAGACGCACGTCTAATAGCCGGCTATTGCTCAGTGGGATCAAAAATTCAAAAAACGATGGGCTATAACCCATGTTTTTTTTTTTTTACATTTTTTTCAAAACCTCAAAAATGATGAAAAACGGCATGCTATAGTATGCTGTACGGTATGGGCTATAGCCCATGTTCAAAAATGATGAAAAACAAGGTTAATTTCTTTTTTCAAAATTTCAAAAAACGATGGGCTATAACCCATGTTTCTTTTTTTTTTTCTTTTTTTTTTTAATCCTCAAAAATGATGAAAAACGGCGTTCTATAGTATGCCGTACGGTATGGGCTATAGCCCATGGTCAAAAATGATGAAAAACGAGGATTAAAAAAAAATCAAAAATTCAAAAAACGATGGGCTATAACCCATGTTTTTGTTTTTTTTTAATTTTTTTCAAATCCTCAAAAATGATGAAAAACAGCGTTCTATAGTATGCCGTACGGTATGGGCTATAGCCCATGGTCAAAAATGATGAAAAACGAGGATTAAAACAAATTCAAAAATTCAAAAAACGATGGGCTATAACCCATGTTTTTTTTTTTTTTTTTTTTTTTTTTCAAATCCTCAAAAATGATGAAAAACGGCGTGCTATAGTATGCCGTACGGTATGGGCTATAGCCCATGGTCAAAAATGATGAAAAACGAGGATTAAAAAAAAATCAAAAATTAAAAAAACGATGGGCTATAACCCATGTTATTTTTTTATTTTTTTTCAAATCCTCAAAAATGATGAAAAACGGCGTGCTATAGTATGCTGTACGGTATGGGCTATAGCCCATGGTCAAAAAAGATGAAAAACGAGGATAAAAAGAATATTCAAAAATTCAAAAAACGATGGGCTATAACCCATGTTTTGTTTTGTTTAAAAAAAAAAATTAATCCTCAAAAATGATGAAAAACTAAAAATAGACGTCTAAAACACGTCTAAAAATAGACGTGTTTTAGACGTCTATTTTTAGACGTTTTTTTAGACGTCTATTTTTAGACGTTTTTTATCCCATTTTTAGACGCACATCTAATAGCCGGCTATTGCTCAGTGGGATGGTCAAAAATGATGAAAAACGAGGTTTAAAAAAAAATCAAAAATTCAAAAAACGATAGGCTATAACCAATGTTTGTTTTTTTTTTTGTTTTTTTTCAAAACCTCAAAAATGATGAAAAACTGCATGCTATAGTATGCCGTACGGTATGGGCTATAGCCCATGGTCAAAAATGATGAAAAACGAGGATAATTTCTTTTTAAAAAAATGATGAAAAACGGCGTGGTACAGTATGCCGTACGATATGGGCTATTAGACGAGCGTCTAAAAATGGGATGAAAAAACGTCTAAAAATAGACGTCTAAAACACGTCTAAAAATAGTTTTAGACGTCTATTTTTAGACGTTTTTTATACGTCTATTTTTAGACGTTTTTTATTCCATTTTTAGACGCACGTCTAATAGCCGGCTATTGCTCAGTGGGATGGTCAAAAATGATGAAAAACGAGGATTCAAAAAAATAAAATAAAATAAAATAAACGATGGGCTATAAACCATCGTTTTTTTTTTTTTCAAATCCTCAAAAATGATGAAAAACGGCGTGCTATAGTATGCTGTACGGTATGGGCTATAGCCCATGTTCAAAAATGATGAAAAACAAGGTTAATTTCTTTTTTCAAAAATTCAAAAAACGATGGGCTATAACCCATGTTTCTTTTTTTTTTTCTTTTTTTTTTTAATCCTCAAAAATGATGAAAAATGGCGTTCTATAGTATGCCGTACGGTATGGGCTATAGCCCATGGTCAAAAATGATGAAAAACGAGGATTAAAAAAAAATCAAAAATTCAAAAAACGATGGGCTATAACCCATGTTTTTGTTTTTTTTTCATTTTTTTCAAATCCTCAAAAATGATGAAAAACAGCGTTCTATAGTATGCCGTACGGTATGGGCTATAGCCCATGGTCAAAAATGATGAAAAACGAGGATTAAAACAAATTCAAAAATTCAAAAAACGATGGGCTATAACCCATGTTTTTTTTTTTTTTTTTTTTTTTTTTCAAATCCTCAAAAATGATGAAAAACGGCGTGCTATAGTATGCCGTACGGTATGGGCTATAGCCCATGGTCAAAAATGATGAAAAACGAGGATTAAAAATAAATCAAAAATTAAAAAAACGATGGGCTATAACCCATGTTATTTTTTTATTTTTTTTCAAATCCTCAAAAATGATGAAAAACGGCGTGCTATAGTATGCTGTACGGTATGGGCTATAGCCCATGGTCAAAAAAGATGAAAAACGAGGATAAAAAGAATATTCAAAAATTCAAAAAACGATGGGCTATAACCCATGTTTTGTTTTGTTTAAAAAAAAAAATTAATCCTCAAAAATGATGAAAAACTAAAAATAGACGTCTAAAACACGTCTAAAAATAGACGTGTTTTAGACGTCTATTTTTAGAAGTTTTTTTAGACGTCTATTTTTAGACGTTTTTTATCCCATTTTTAGACGCACATCTAATAGCCGGCTATTGCTCAGTGGGATGGTCAAAAATGATGAAAAACGAGGTTTAAAAAAAAATCAAAAATTCAAAAAACGATGGGCTATAACCAATGTTTTTTTTTTTTGTTTTTTTTTTTCAAAACCTCAAAAATGATGAAAAACTGCATGCTATAGTATGCCGTACGGTATGGGCTATAGCCCATGGTCAAAAATGATGAAAAACGAGGATAATTTCTTTTTAAAAAAATGATGAAAAACGGCGTGGTACAGTATGCCGTACGATATGGGCTATTAGACGAGCGTCTAAAAATGGGATGAAAAAACGTCTAAAAATAGACGTCTAAAACACGTCTAAAAATAGTCTATTTTTAGACGTTTTTTATTCCATTTTTAGACGCACGTCTAATAGCCGGCTATTGCTCAGTGGGTGGTACAGTATGCCGTACGATATGGGCTATTAGACGAGCGTCTAAAAATGGGATGAAAAAACGTCTAAAAATAGACGTCTAAAACACGTCTAAAAATAGTCTATTTTTAGACGTTTTTTATTCCATTTTTAGACGCACGTCTAATAGCCGGCTATTGCTCAGTGGGATGGTCAAAAATGATGAAAAACGAGGATTCAAAAAAATAAAATAAAATAAAATAAACGATGGGCTATAAACCATCGTTTTTTTTTTTTTCAAATCCTCAAAAATGATGAAAAACGGCGTGCTATAGTATGCCGTACGGTATGGGCTATAGCCCATGGTCAAAAATGATGAAAAAACGAGGATAATTCTTTTTTCAAAAATTCTAAAAACGATGGGCTATAACCCATCGTTATTTTTTTTATTTTTTTATTTTTTTAATCCTCAAAAATGATGAAAAACGGTGTGCTACAGTATGCCATACGATATGGGCTATTAGACGAGCGTCTACCAATGGGATAAAAAAAACGTCTAAAAACGTATAATAAAACACGTCTAAAAATAGGCGTGTTTTATTTTTCCTCGTTTTTTTTTTTTTTTTTTCAAATCCTCAAAAATGATGAAAAACGGCGTGCTATAGTATGCCGTACGATATGGGCTATAGCCCATGGTCCAAAATTATGAAAAAGGAGGATAATTTCTTTTTTCAAAAATTCAAAAAATGATGGGCTATAGCCTATAACCCATCGTTTTTTTTCATTTTTTCATTTTTTTCAAAACCTAAAAAATGATGAAAAACGGCGTGCTATAGTATGCCGTACGTCGGACGGTATGGGCTATAGCCCATGGTCAAAAAAGATGAAAAACGAGGATAAAAAAAATATTCAAAAATTAAAAAAACGATGGGCTATAACCCATGTTTTTTTTTTTTCATCTTTTTCAAATCCTCAAAAATGATGAAAAACGGCGTGCTACAGTATGCCGTACGATATGGGCTATTAGACGAGCGTCTAAAAATGGGATAAAAAACGTCTAAAAATAGACGTCTAAAACACGTCTCAAAATACACGTGTTTTAGACGTCTATTTTTAGACGTCTATTTTTAGACGTTTTTATCCCATTTTTAGACGCACGTCTAATAGCCGGACATGTTTGCCTGAAAAGGAATCTTTGAAAGGTGTCATAGTTTTAGAAATATAGTGCTTTCAAATTTGAGACTTTTAACATGGGGCTCAATGGCAGATTCTGGCACGTCAAAAAATCACTTTCACCTAGAAACTCCATTCACACTTTTTATTATTCAGCTTACTGTGGAGACACATGCTGGAACGTTTTACTTTGAAATGTTTTGTAGTTTGAGTTATTTAACTTAAACGCCCAATGCAAACTACAAACGGCTTTGTTGGCTTTGCGTAACCGTCTTTAAATAAATACTTTAAGAAAAGCCTATGGGCAAAATAACTAATTTCCTGGGCCACTCGTCGTTCTGAAAGGGGGTGGGACTGCGACGCTCTATAGTCAATTGTCTCGAAGGGGGTGATAAATCAACACATTGAGCAGGGCACTGCAGGGAGTTGAACCCCGTTCTGGTAAACCAGGAAGTACCACACCAGTGCCTTAGTTTGTTTTGTTGTAATTTACAGGTCCAACAGCAATCACATTCATTACATTTCAACAGTAGTCATTTCACAATTTACACTTTAGGCAATAATAACAGTAAATAAAAGAATAAATCACAAAGCTAACATTGTCAAATTCGCTAAATATTCTTAAATGCACTCTTGCCGACCTCCCACGACAAAATAAAATAAGTAGGTTACCATTTTTCACGATTTCGGAGGATTTGAAAAAAAAGGTGAAAATCACGGAAAGTGACAGGCTATAGTCCATCATCTCGGAGCGCATGCTATAGGGTGCCATTTTTCACAATTTCAGTCAAAAATGTCTCAAATTTGAAAGCACTATATTTCTAAAACTATGAAACATTTCATTCCTTTTCAGGCAAACATGTCCACCGTAGGATGAACCTAAATATAGGTTTGAATGGGGTTTCTAGGTGTAAGTATGTAGGACTAGTAGCATACCAAAATTTGTGCTATTGCCTGAGAATGCATTGGGCGTTTAAGTTAAATAACTCAGAAACTTCAAAACATTTCAAAGTAAAAAGTTCTAGCATGTGTCTCCACAGTAAGCTGAATTATAAAAAGTGTGAATGGAGTTTGTAGGTGAAAGTTACTTTTTGACGTCCCATAGAGCTGCCATTGAGCCCCATCATAAATGTCTCAAATTTGAAAGCACTATATTTTCTAAAACTATGACATATTTCAGTTTGAGCACCACTTATTTTTCAGAAAACTGTTTTTTAGAAGGCATTTGTAGAATCTGCCTCAGGTCTTAATGGATTAAACTTTCAGACTGAGTGGCCCAGTGCATCAGTTACCATCCTGCCTGATTATGCCTGATTGATTTATACTTGATTTATACTATTGGTTATGCACCTTGTTGTGCACCAGCAATATCAGATCAAATGCTCACAACATTTTGCAACATGACATAATCTATCTATTCTGCTATTTTCTGTGCACACCACTGGTGCATACAACTGGCCCAGTAGAACACCTGTGATGGCAGTCAGTTATGTTTGTCTTTGCAACGTAAACATGCCTCTCAGAACTGAGAGGGCTTTTAGTTATCTAAATAATAGAGTGTGGTGTGATGTGATAATTGCTGTTTCAACAGCGTTTATGATAGCATCATACTAGGAACAAAGTATTGATAATTGAATCTCAACAAGTCCAGGACAGCCCGCAGCAAACAGCACTAATGTAGTCATGACATGGGCTCATCACTCAAAGGCTCAGTGTACAGAAGAGGATGTTCCAACGAACTGTCTTCATTTGGCAGCGTCACTTATTGAGGAATCCGTATTTCTAGTCCAGAGGTTCCCAAACGTTTTCAGCTCGAGACCTAAAATAGAAATGTGATGCCTCCCCGGGACCCATAATTACTTGAATTAATTATTATTATAAGTTTGGGTTGAAAATAGCAGATCTACAGCATAGGCTTACAATGTATGCACTGTGATGCATATTTGTTTTAAAGATTTGTGATTTAATTTTTTTCTTTTTAGATTTTTGGGGGAACCAATTATTAGCAAAGTTAAAATAAAATAAGGGGAGAAAGGACCACAAGTTCCACATGTTATGTTTGGGAAACAAGTCTAGTCCAAAAGGCCAAAGCCCCTCAGGCAGGATTCAGAGAATGATAGTGTGTGGCTTTGGCCTTTTCATCAGCCTTGACTCTGAACAAAGAGATGTTTTGCACTTCACCAGACATGAGCAGCAACACATTCGAACGGTTTCAAATATTGTGCCCGTCGACATGAACTGGATTTATCCTGCCTGATTTTTAAACAGCCCTGTGAGATAAGATACCTCAAGTAAGCCTCATGTTGTGACCCAACGTGTCCAAACTTTCACTTTTATGTATTCCCTTACCTTTTTATCACAGTCTCTTTCTGCAGCTCACTCTCAGTCTCACTGCATAATTTTAATATTAATTAATTAGCAGGATAAGCGTACCTGCAGGAGAGTGCATTGTACAGAAGTATTATGTGCATTCTTACAAATTACTTTTGCCATTATCCTAGACTGTAATATTGACACTGATTTGCGATAATAACCTATACACCTGTCACACGCACACCACAGACGCTGTACAAGCTCTGCAGTGTGACATGGAGCTGGGGGAGCCAGACAGTGAAATCAATGAGGGACGACTCATGTATTTGCTAAACACACTTTACTTTGACGTGCGGGGAAGCACAGGAGGCTGCATTTGAATGTTGACCTGTTGCCCTCCGACCTTTAGGATAGGCCCGCGGGGGAACACAAGGGTGCTTAGCTGTCTAAAAGGTCGGGGGTCAGCAAAGGTGTCAGTCATGTAAGAGCAAGATCTGACTAGGCAGAATGCTTCCAACTGTGGATGGAAATGGAACCACTTCTTAAAGATGGAGTGCCGTGATTTTTTTCCACACTTAAACATGATCATCAGGTGTATTTAGGTGTATATGAGGTATAATTTTTTCAAAAAAGTGTACAGTATTTGTTAAAATGATGGTTTTATGTGGACACACCCACCAGTTCATTAGGTATGCATGAGTTTAACCGTAGCACCACCCACCTAATCCAGTCCCTCCGCCTCCTCCTTTAAGACCACCCACTTGTCCTAGTCCCTCCCCCTCCTTATAAAAGGACAGCCCATGGCTCTGCCCTTTTGTTTACAAAATGACAAATTGGTGTCTGTAATGTAACAAGAACTCATGTTTTTGTGAATGTTAGAAGTGAACACTTCCCATATTTCTGAGATATCGTATAAGCACCATTATGCACTAATACTGCCACCATCCATGTATAGGCATATAATCCACGCATCCATACCATATCAGATCTGTTTTTTATAATCATTTATTTATTTCCTCCAATTATATTGACCCTATTGTCACAATCAGCTCAGCTCATCATCCAATTAAATCATAGTTTAACAGCAGAAACAATTAGTTTGATAGATAATTTAGCATGAATAATTTTATTAATTTGCCAATATATTGTAGGCTATTGATTTCCTCCAGCTAAGCACCCTGGCATTAAAACTGTCCTTTATTGACACGAAACACTTGCACTGCCTTAGGCACATGATGCTCTAGACAGAAGACTCTCCACTCTTGCTCTGATCAAACTCAATTTACAACATGAATGTTCCTTCTGACTGCATTGAGTTTCAGAAAAAAAGTCGCCAGATTTAAAGGTATATTCAGTGATTTCACTTAATTCAAATATCACTTATTTTTTTGTTTTGTTGTGATAATCCTCCCTACTATAGTGTGCTGGCCATATAAGGAGTTCCTCCATGTCCCCAGTTAACCCCTGGGGGTCAAAAAACCTTAGGTTTCGTTTTTGACTCTCTATCCTGATTGGACGAAAGGCTGGGTCCCACAGCCAAAAACGAAACCTAAGGTTTTTTGAGTGAAATCACTGAATATACCTTTAAAGAAACAAGCGGCCAAGTCCACAAAAATAAGTCACAGAAATTGCCTTGAATATTTATGAAAACGTTTCAACAACACTAATCCTTTTAACATCATATTAATCTGAGGGTCCTTCACATGAACCATTGGTCAAGTCAACCACATCTCCCCTCAAAGTTACTTATATGAAAACAAGCCCAAGTCGCTTGTAATAGCCAGACATGGCAACATGACTTCCAGCGCGACACAACAACAGATTCTAATTCTTGACTTTACAGCCTCGTATACGTACCTGGTACTGACTACTAAACGGACTATGGCTATTGGCTACTGACTGTAGTCTCGCATAGCCAGACAACTATTCCACAATTATGTCATATGGCAGCCAAGTCTATGGGCTTTTAACACGTTTGCCGCCATTGCTGTAGATCTACAGTTTCTACACCAATTAAATTAATCTGAGCGCTGAGCATTGCCGTAGATCTACGCAAATTGGTCTGTTATAGTGGTTATGATCAATCGAGTAGTAATGCTACTTACATTAGCACTGGGTTGCTAGGTGATGATGTAAACAATTTTGATCGCCGCACGCATCCACACCCACTGTTTCTGTTCCTTTCTCTCTCCTTTATCTCGGATTCCTTGTCCCAGATGGCATTTCTGGTTGTCACACCCCTGTCTCAGGCGAGGGTCGATGAACATAAAGGATGGCGAGGCAACACAGTTGGGCAGAGTTTAACAATGTTTATTTTCCCAAAGTGCAGATTATGTGACTAAACAAATACAGAGGAGACCGAAATATCTGTAATAGAAAATAAAATATATATTCAAAACCAAGTATTTCATTTTATATACAGTAGATAATGTAAATCAAAGCAATCATTTTAAATTATATATAATATAATCAAGTATTTATAAATCAGGCCTTAATATAAAGCAAATCAAACACCATTATAATAAATCAACATATCTGGATCCAACAATGCATTTCAACCATGGTTATACAAATGATAAATCAAAACATCACCTCCTCAGAGACTGACACCTTCTTGTCCAACACCAGCAGACAGCAGACTGACTGGAATACCACTGTATATACCCCCCATAGCCGATCCCACCAGACAGGACCAATTGATAGGAGTTAACATGATTCACAACATGTCAAATCTGATTGGGTTTGGCACAAAACACATTTTCATGAATTTAAATTAATTTAAGCTTGTATGATCTTTTCTTTCTCAAGTCTTTAGTTTTCCAAAGTCCTCTTTTTAGAGTCCAGTGTCCCTCATGACAAATAATCATCCCTATCCACAGACAGGAGTTGGTTTGGCCCAGTTAGTGCTCAGCTGGGCTTCCACCTATTCCACAGAACTCATTGAACATGTTTGATAGCTGAACATAGATATACCGAGAGCTGGGATTTGTTTGTTGTTTAGTTTACCCATAGGCCTACCCTACCTGACCAGTGCACGCTACTGACAGGCATGTAATGAGCAAAACATGAACAGTGACAGGGTGGGGTCACACTGTCACACTGGTCAAAACAAGCTTTATTTGACGGTCCATAGCCAAACTAGTAATCGCCGCGATAATAAGCCTTTGTGATCTCCGAGCAAGAGAAGAATATCCGACCCGCCACAACACACATCGTAAGTAACATAAGTAACATCCGGTTCCGGTTTTTGGCTCCTTCAAAATAAGGGTTGCAATGGAAAAGATCTGTCCGGCATGGGTGAATTAATTAATTAATCCTGGCAGGAAAAGTGTTTTAATGTCCTTTATGGAGTACGATGTTTGTTTACAGACGTGATGTGCCCCTCGCTTCCCAGATGAATGAGAAGAGGGGGCATATCAAAAGCAGAGGCATGGATCCCGCCCCCTCCCATCATTCTGAACCCTATACATGAAGTCATAGACTAGGGCAATTTCAATGTTGTGACGGTGTAATGACTCAAACTGCCTCGGGAAACAGCAAGCAATTTTGTCTCGCTAATTCATCGTGTACTGATCTGTAACACAATCTACCACACCATGCTGTGCATTTTATTGCATTGCAGCTGTGTATGTTCACAGTAAAGTGAAGTATAGTTTAAATTAGAGTATTGAATAGTCCCTGGGCAATGTTCTACCCATAAGGCGCTTGCACCGCCAACCTGTTGATAAAAGTAAGCCAGCCAGGGAATATAATAATGGTGAATTTATCACAATCAGACCACATGTGTGGTTACTGCGTGTGTGTGTGTGTGTGTGTGTGTGTGTGTGTGTGTGTGTGTGTGTGTGTGTGTGTGTGGTATTAAATTGAAAGAGAGAGAGAGAGAGAGAGAGAGAGAGAGAGAGAGAGAGAGAGAGAGAGAGAGAGAGAGAGAGAGAGAGAGAGAGAGAGAGAGAGAGAGAGAGATTTGGGAGCGTTAGGTGGAAGCCGGACTCCATTTGCATGATCTTTGGAAATATTGCATTTGCCCCAGGCTTGTATAATAGCACCGAACCGATGGAGAGCTGAGAGTTATTTCCAGTCCTGGCTCTCCCTGTCTGTTCAGGATAAATAAATGAGCTTCCACTGTGCATTAAAATATAAAGTAGCTTTCTCATAATTAGCTCTGTATTTTGCCCTAATTCAAATAATTGTAACTTTCACAGTTTTAATGAAAACCTGGAGCTGTCATGCTACCTCACAGGCACAGTTTCCCAATTTGAAATAGAATATTGTGCAAAAACTACAAAAACAAATGTAGTTTTGTACACTCGCAGAGTTACAAATGGATAAATGAACACAGAGGATTTTACTGTATATCATCAACAGTGCCTATAATACATGAAGACACATTTTTTTAAATGGGGGTTTCAAAAAGAAAGGTGAAAGGGTGAAATGAAATATTATCGTAGATGGAAGGCCTTTAATAATTAAGCTAAGAATCAGATTAAAGTTATGACAGGCCTCATGAATAATGCAGCCGTACCGTTTATTTCCCTGGAAGTCAACTGTAAAACATTCCGCTCGTCCAGATTCCCAGCTCTCCTATACTCTCTACATTTCATCATACACCCATATTGATGGATGGCATTATAAAGTAAACTAATTAAATCTGAAAAGGGAAATGAATCGCGACAATATTTCATCCCACCCTTCAACATCATTATGGCACAAGAGTCCAACTATTTTATGCCATCAAAAAAATTGAAAGCATAAATCAGGGGTCAGGCAGGAAAAAACAGGCCGGGTTTGAAAGTTATTGTTTTAACAATGACAAAATCATTAGAATCTAATTTATGACCCCAGGGCCAAAGTCCTTTCTATGATCTAGTGTCGGCACGCCAATGTAATATTCCAGCTTCCAGTTCAGCTTCATCCACTCAAAGGAACACTGGCAGCCAGGAACTAATCCCATTTCAATGCCACACTTATATTGTAACTGGGTGGAGCTGCTTCAGAAATGGCCGATGGCCTCCTTATGGGAAATGCTTGCAAAAAATCCCCCAAAATCCCCCAAAAATCCCATATACCGGTAGTCATGGGCCACAAGTCTATTTTGGAAGGAAGCAGACAAATAGGCGAACAGGCAAGAATTTGTTCTGTTGACTGATTTATCTTCCTTTGTGCTACATCCAATTTGTATTTCTTCACTGCAAACCAAGCGAATCGCGCTTAACTGTTTACCCTCCATTTACCGTAACATGTGTGTCGGCTATTATTTTCATAGTTCCCTGAAAAATAGGTAATAAAAGATAATGAGTGTACGTGTTGTGTAACACAGTGAACAAGGTGTGAAACACAGTGTTACACAGCTCTGCATAGCAGATGACGGCTTACCGTACATTGACAGCTCTTCCATCAAAGGCATGGCGATGGTCAACAGACAAATCATGTCAGCATCATGCTTATAGTATCATGTCAGTATCATCTCACTATCATGGTTGGTTATTATCAGTATCATGGATGTCATGGATAGTATCATGTAAATATATCAGTATGACTTATGACTTGGTTGTTATCATGTCAGTATCATGGTTATCATGGTCAGTACTCGGATTGGTGGGGTGGGTAGAAAAGGGTGAGCAAGCTATCTGTGTATATATGTATGTATATTATCTGTATGTTTATGGCGGGCCCCCCTTGTAAATGAGATGCTGCATCTCAAGGGGCTATCGCTATCCCTTTAATAAATATCTGAAATCTGGGTGGCGCACCCGCACAGTGGTAAAGTCCTGCCCACCGCCACGGAGGTTGTGGGTTCCGTGGTGCATCCGGCTTTGTCAGGCGTCTATGCGAACACAATTGGATATTTGTCACTGTATTTACTCCTACGGACTGGAAGAGGCACCTGTCAGTGGTGAGTGTTGGGTGGGAGGAGTATAGGACAAAGGTCCACCCGTCCTCCTGGTGGGGGCTCCTCACTGGTGGCGAGTCAAATCAATTGGCATAACGACTAAAGAGGGGGTAAAAATAATGACCTACTCTACCTAAAAAATAAAAAAAATTAAATACTATAGATTTGCTATTTTTGTTAATTTTTACATTTTTGGGGAACTGGTCTCCTACAATGAAATGCTCAAAATAGGCACGCCAGGTGAATTAAATAACTAAATGTTTTGTTTGTACAAAAGTTTACATATACGCACACACTAACAGCAGTGTCGGGGATGCAAGGTTGCTCAACAGCAAAAACATGAAACATGATGATGACACATACAGTATACACATGTAAGCATTATGTATCAGGCGTCTCTGTTTCCCAGTCGCCGTGTCATCTGCTGTGGAGATGTTAGTTTGCAGTGATGTCACATCCTCCAGTAATCCTCCTCTGGATTGGCTGTGGCTCTTCATCTCAGCCACTCTCAGCCCATAAGGTCAACCACAGTGATACACAGTGCATGAAATACAGTTGAATGGACGTTGCCAGAGCCCCTTGTCCACCTTGGGGAGAGAGAGAGAGGGGAGGATGGTGTAGACAGACAGATAGACAGAGAGCTTGCTTTTGTTGGCAAGCTGACCCCTGGATATAAAATCCCCACACATAGAGGAGACTGGAGATATGCACATTTTCATATGCTGTACAGCATTTCCCTACAGCGCCGTCATATTTTGTGTGCTCTTTGAGCAACATAGAGGAGAGACGTTTCACTCTAGTGCTTTTCTGAGTAAACCACTGTAATGTGTATTGCACTGATGATGATGCCTCGTGTTCAGCGTCGAAGTCAGTCACTCTTTCTCTTTCACTGACTTTCAATACATTTCAAAAGGTCTTAGTGTGCAATAACACATGATACACTATACTGTGCGATAGAGACTCTAAAATGTATTCAGTTTTATCTGTCATTTCCTGCACAGCCAGCTGCATCCCTGACTCCCTCTGAGTACACAAGGGGGTTCACTAAGCCAAAATGCCTCGGAGGCGTTTTAAATGTTCCCCCCCAAATATATCTATTCATAAAGCGAGGCTGCGTAATTGGCTGATTTATGACCTTTTCACACTGCCGGAGCGATTAACTGAGGACGTCGTTCTGAGCTGTCAGTCAAACTGATTGTTCACATGGAAACGAAACACCAAACAGCCAATAAGGGAGGCGGCCAAGCTAGCAACTGTTGCCTTCAAAAGCATTCCACCCCCCCCACCCCCCATGTCAGGCCTGTCAGTCCGTGCTTGTTGTGTTGAGATACAACTTCAACGGATTGATTGATTGAAATATTTATTAACAGTTTGTAGAATTGACAGTACATTTTAAGCACAAACTCAATACAAAGACTGTTAACTGTGAGTGGACGACCCAATTAAGCATTACACTTGTTTACAAGGGTCCACATTGTTCAATTCATCAAAACAGAGGGCTGCATCGGCATAAAGTGAAGGGTGGCTTTAAATAGACTCACGGGCTCAGGTGCGTGTGTGCATGCACGTGAAATAAATGAATAAAAAGATGAATGCATCAAACTTCTTTCTCCAAGGCACAGTTGTCATCTCAAGTGTGAGTCGTGTGACATGGTTTAAATTGAAAGCTATGTCTCGATCCTTCCTGTGCCCTCCCTTCACTCAATGCTGGTCACAAAGACTAGCTATGTTCACAGCTTAATAGCACACCTGGGACATGTCGTCACATAAAGCTATCATTACTGCAGATTTAATGATCAGGCGCAGTGATTTGTCTATTGGCCTTCAGTTCACACACACGCACACACACACAGACACACACACACACACACACACACACACACACACACACACACACACACACACACACACACACACACACACACACACCTGCCCCTCCAGAGACGCCATCCTGTGTAATGACTTCACGAAGAACAACTTAATGCTAATTGGCTCCATCTAGTCAAGTATGTTCGCGCATAAAACCAGCACTTCTGTAGCTTGGAAAGAAAGAACCCCCCATCGGGTTCAGAGAAAGGGGCGATAGGATCACATCCTGCACTAGATCCAATAGCGTTTTGTACAGAGCAAGGTCTGTCGTATAGCCCTGAGCAGGTGTAGAAAAGACTTTGACGTTAAAGACATAATGAAACATGTGCCATACAAGATTCCAGGCTGCTTTCATTTGATATAATCCTCTCTGTAATCCACATGTTCAGATCACAGACAGAGAGCAGAGCTTAAAGTCACATTTCACTAATCATCAAGACATTGCCAGGTTCTTAACCTCCTATTGGTATTTCAGGGTGCCTCCTCCCTGCCTCATCTCTGGTCCTCTGGGCGGTCTGAATGTGAGTCTAATTACCAGAGATAATGGCGGGTGAAGCGAAATGTCACTGATGGGGTCCAGCAGGTTATTAGGTGACCTCATTAGTGCCCAAATGAATTGAAAGCAGGTCTTAGGTATTATTCTGCATGGTACTGATGGATGTTGCTTATCTCAATCTCTCTTGTGAGTCTGTGGCTCCTAAAGATAGACCACATTATGTTTTAGGCGCTGACAAGAGAAGAGAGGTAAAAAAAAGAAAGGGTGGTGGGGGGTGGGAAAGCGTGAGAATGAGGAAAAGAAAAGGGTTTTGTGTGCATACTGTACTGTTCATACAAATGCAGCCTCCATCCATCACGGTTTGAACTGTTTCGATACAGCATGGGATGACACATGATGGAAGATAACCACTCCATTGTCAGGGGATTATGTTCATTATATCTGCAAATTACTGTGGCTGCATTCACTGGCAATCACTTCATATTCAATGCTCACAAATTGGTCCACAGCACACCACAACGTGCTTAAATGTTAACGCCACACACTTAACCACATTAACCTCACTATTTTGAGCATGCCATTATAGTCCAAAATCTTAGTTAAAATCTTCAAAATGTAAAAAGAAAAGGCATGTATGTACAGTAGATATATTGTAAGCTCATGATGCATCACATTGCTTACGTGGTGAGCTTTAGAGATCAGTTATATTTGCTAAAACGACACTCACACAAAGTATAAATCAGGCTAAACTGGCAAAGTTCGTTATGATGTGTTGAGAGCCAAATTGATACGTCATTTCAATCCAATGCACAGACCGCCATTGTATCTGTACAGTATACGTGTTTTGGTTTTCAGTGTTTCTGATAGAAGGCGCTCTTCCACAACCTGTGAGTTAACCTGGGACTTCTGAAGAAGACGACACTAACGTGATCACAACAAATCCAAGCCGGTTCAGTTTAATATATAGGTGAAAACAAGCGAAGTGAAGAACGGAGGATCGCACTAAGTCACTATTTTCCAATGAAAGTGGAGACTCTCTTCTTTCTTTTGAGGTATTTGGTTTACATACAGTAGTCGTAGAACAAAATATTCTGTGCGAACAAGAACGAAAACTCTGGCAGTAAATGAGTTTTAAAGTGTCTGCTGTCCCTCTTCCCAACGAGTCAAACGAAAAGCAAAGACAGCGATACAACCATCAAAGCAATGTATTTCCATTTTTATTAATATTATTCATACTTGCTCAGACACGTGTATATACAAATACAGACTGTTCGATTTTTCTTTTTTTTTGTTTTGTTTTGTTCAGGTTTATATACTGGAAAAGAGCAGGACAGAAATGATTCCCTGCTGGGGCAAATTAGTGGGGATTGGTTGTGGGATTTCAAGGTGGTATAGGGAAGAAAGCAGGGCGGTCAGGGGGTTGGTGTCACTTGGTGTCACTTGTAGAATCACGAGCAGAATGGAACTGGACACAGACTCATGAGCAAATTAACAAGTTGTTCCTCAGTACATGAGGGGAGCTGGTGAGCAGAGCAGAGATCCTGGATCAATGATAAGATTTAACCTCCCCCACTAACAATCAAGTTAAGGTTGTTTAGGTTGTCTTTTTTTTTTTTGGGGGGGGGATGCGCTAATCCTTAAACTGTGCCCAGGACCGATATCTACCCGGGGATAAGTGTTTAAAACGAGAGAGAAAGCGAAGGGCCCCGTTGTGGCCTCTGAGACGCCAGCAGCCATTCCGTGTAAGAGGACAATGGCAGAGAGCGCCTCCTACACGGAGTGGAAGTCGCTGTGGTCGAGGCTGGGGATGGGGGCTAAGGCATGGGAAACACTCTTCGTTGCCAAAGAGGGCTGCCGCTTCCCATTCACTGCGGCAACAGCAAATGAGACACACACATACACACGCTTATATACACGCACTTTCTCTCACAGCAATTCTCACACTGGAATACATTCATACACCGATGCGCGCACACTCAAACACCTCCATAGTAGGGAGAAAAGAAAACGAATAGAAGAGACAGAGTGCCACAACATCGGATGAATTCAGTTGAAGGGTACAGAAAGAATCATTCTTAGGAAAAAACGATGAGGTTCTTTTCAATTATAAATGGCCGACCCCCACCGTTTACTTCACAACAAAGGTTTGTGTTATGTACATTTTGTCTGTCACTACACAGCTTAATGACATCACTCTCAAATGGGGATGCAGAAACACACAACATGATAGTGGTCAGAAAATCTAACACAGTTTAAAAGAAAAAACTAAACGTAACACTAAGGTGTGAAAAGAAAGCACTCATCTTTTTTGAACATTTTAGTTGTCTTTTTTTTCTCCTTTTTACATGTTATCAAGTTCATGCGCATGCCACATTATGAAACTGGCAAGATCCTTCAATTTAAAAGCCAACAGTCCACTCATGGCAGAACATGCTTTCAAACACTGAAGGCAAAAAAAGCACAAATACACCGTCCGTCTAGTCCATGACTTGTCTTTCCTGATGGATCCTTGTGTGAAGAGATGGCGAAGTTTGGTGATTGGTTTGAAACATGTTACAGGTGAGGCCCTCATTGGCTAAAAAGTCCAGTAGGCTATTCTGTACACGGGCGTGTGCACAGCTGTCCGAGATCTTCCAACTCAGTGATAGCTCAAAGAATCATTAGGCATTGAGGATCAAAGCACACAATGCAATGTTTAAGGACAGTACACTCCGCAAAATCCAGAGATACCATATTCTTTTTTTTTTTTAGAAAAGACATAAGAACCAAATTAATACTTTAATATCAAACACTATTTACATCAAGAAGTTTTGCTAATAATAATAATAGTCATCATCATTACAATAATAATTATACAGTTTTAACAATGAAGTGTCTCGTTTTTTTCTTTTTGCCCTCCAGAAAGGTACAAAAACTGTTACTAACCCCTAACACTACATGTTATATGGTTGACTACCTCATGGATACACGGTATCCAGTTTACAAGTAGATCCTCATTTCCCAGGTTAAGGTGTGTGTACAGAATAAACCATGGTAATAAGAGCAATAATGACAAAGAGTAATATTGGTAACTATAAGAGTACAATTGAAGCTGGTTTTCTGAGAAAAGTATAGTGTTGAGGATAATTTAGACAAAAGTGACAGATTTTCAACTGAAAAAATTACGCTCTTTTCAGTTGAATACATGTCATTTCTGTTGAGCAACAAGGTCTTGTGACAACATATAAATTAGCCTTTATTCTGCTGACAAGCATCCATTTAGAATCGTACGCTCATTCCCTGTGGTGATCTCCTGAATATTAGTACCTCATGGCCTCATCTCCTATTACCCCCAACGCTGAGCTGCTATTCTACTATAATAGCATTGTTACCATAGTACAAAAACAAATGGCCAAAAGCATACGCAACTCTTCAGGGGGGAATAGAAAAGCGGACAAAAAAGGGGGAGAAAAGAAAAAAATGGAGAAAGACTCAAACTGAACAAAACAAAACAAAACAGTATAAGCTTTTAGGGATTGACCTGGATTGAATTTCCTAAAATAATTATGTGATTTTAGTATATTTTTGTTTGTGTGTTTGTTTATTTGTTTGTTTGTTTGTTTACTGTTGCATTGTCTTGATACAGTACACACTCTCCCAACAACCACCTACCAATGTCTTTCTCTTTGTCTCAGTGCATCTCCCTTTCATTTCATCCTATCTCCTTCACTCACCAATTCTCTCTAACTGCAAGGTCACTGGCGCTTTAAACCCCCCACTCTTACCCACACCTCCCATGGTGAAATATACACTTCCCTCCCGAGACCCCCCAAGCCTTCCACCATCTATTTTTAATACCAGAAATAACTCCCTTTGCCACAACATGGGGTCCACATGCCTGTCATTTTGAACCTCATTAAAGAGTCACTTAAACCGGTAACACTAGGAGCTGGAGCCGGGACCGCAATCTCTCCTCTGATCCTCTTCTCTTCCTATTTCTCTTTTTCTATCTACCTTTCCAAACCAATCCGTTCCCCATTTCTCACACAATGGGCAGCTCTGACGGAAAGCCTGTTTCAACAAACTTAATTTGTGTATGTGTCCGTCCCTTTCTCTCTCTTTTTTCTTTTTTTTCAGGATGGAGGGAAGGGGTCAAAAAAGGCCTTGCATTAAAAAATAAAAAAGACATCTTCCATTATGCAAATGTTCTGCGTGGGTCTGTGGCTGAAGGAATCTGAATGTCATTATCGCACAATGAACTCCTGTGAATGCAAGTGCTAACATAAACCTCGTCCAAACTAAACTGAACCATGCACGGCCTCAACGTGAAAGGTTATTTTATCCATTTAACATAATACGTTCTCAGCTGATTGGGGCTATGTGTCAGTCGGGCTAATGGTGCCAGCCGGCAGTGCAGAGACTGTCGGCTGCACTCGACATGGTGCTGTGCTGCTGCATGTGAGGACCATTTGACTAATGTTTGATGAGCATGAGGTTAGAGTTGAAGGCTGTGGTTACGCTTGAGAGCAAAAGGCTCAGGGAAATGTGCGCTCACGGACACTCGGGCTATACTTTCCCATGACCACAATTATAATCCTCCCTCAAAAAAAGATATCCATCAAAAAAACGAGAGATGAAAATATCTGTCTGCGGCGTTTAGCAGCGCCAGTGAGTGTAATGTTTAAAATATTTTAAGTTGAATCGTTTCCATACGCTTTTCTCTTTTCTTACAATCTGAATCACTTCAGCAGAAACTGTGAAGAGACAAAGATAAAGCAGACGCAATATGTTCATGTGACTGTTGTTAATACCGGCAAATACTCAGCTGGAACAAAAGAGCAATTACAGACTGACTCAGTGAACAAAGCATAAATTGACACTGTAAGTCTGGCTGTGAAATTGCATGATCAACTTTCAAAAGGCATTGATCTTCCATCCCAGTAACTATCCACAAAGTGTCTGTTGAGAAAGTTATAATTTGACTTTGTTTGTGAGTCAGTGGGAGCCGAGAGCCTTGAAATGTTTTATTGAGCGGGCCGGCACGCTCTGCACACTACAGACGTCTAATGACAAGATGCCCTCATCAGAGCAGCCACAAGATGCTGCTTTAACCAATTTAACTCCCTCTGGTCAAGACTAGTGTGTTTGCCTGGACCTTGTTTAAAACACTAGATAACCATAAAGAAAAGTATTATTTTGAAAACCAACGGAATTCTGGAAGTTGGATGTACGCCACATGATGTGTTTCATGACCTACGATCAATACCATCCATCACGTTCAATTTAAACTTAGACCGAGCAATGTGGTGGTGGAAAGGCTTCTTGGGGAGGTCTTGATGACAACTATCTGAATCTTCTTGTGCAACAACCATTTCTACAACCTAGTATCTTTAACGTTCCTACAGCGTGCTGCTGTTAAGGTTTACAACCTAATACGATAGCTACTGCCATAGAGTGTTAGTGTAGTGGCAGGTTTGTTTTCTCTAGTTAACTGTGTGTACGCATGTACAAGTGTGTGTGCATTTGTGTGGGTGGGTGTGTGTGTGTGTGTGTGTGTGTGTGTGTGTGCGCATGTGTGTGTGCGTGCGTGCGTGCGTGCATGCATGCGTGCGTGTGCTCGCTCGCATGCTTGTGTGTGTGCGTGCGTGTGTGCAGTTGAGTGTGTGTAAATATCAGTGCTGCAATGACATGGCGTAGGCATGACATAAAGGGATGTCAAAAGTCACGGGAAAAGAAGAATCGCTAAGTGTGAAAAAACGGGATTTGGCATCTTAGTTGGAGATTAAAGAGCGGGAACTGTTTCTCCCACTTCCAACGTCAGCTTTTTTTTTTTCCTTTTCTTTTTTCAACACAGACGGAGAAAGACCACTTAAATATTATATGAAAACAAAAAATATATAGAGGGATCCTTGAGAAGCCCACTCTGATGTCCCATCTACAGTAAATC
Organism: Protomyctophum parallelum; assembly: GCF_964188405.1. Classification (NCBI taxonomy): domain Eukaryota; kingdom Metazoa; phylum Chordata; class Actinopteri; order Myctophiformes; family Myctophidae; genus Protomyctophum; species Protomyctophum parallelum. The sequence goes on from NC_139710.1 coordinate 17,169,092, forward strand.
CCCAATTCACTTCACCAAAACCCCACCCTGTCCCTGCAACCCCAGCATTGGGCAGATTCAGGCCGCACCAGGTATAATTCCCCTCCAGGAAAGAGGGAGGCGCTATAAGGTGAAGAGTGTTGATAGGCAAACCAGCAGTGCAGCCAGTAGTGGACTTGCTATCCGCAGGTGTGGTGCAGCGTTTGTTGCGTCGCTTCGGGAAGGCTCAGCTGATTCATGACTGGTGTCATCTAAAGATAACAAGAACAAGAAAAGAAATTAGTCAATATTTATAGCGCACAAGTCTTTATATGAATAATTACATTTTTAACAGTTTGTTTTTGCAACAGTAAATGCTAACGGTATCAAGAGGCACTTTGTTAAGAGTAACCAATTCATTTGTCAAGCTACAGTATAGTACTATTCCCCTTCCTCTTGTGATAACTATCAGTGCCTAGTGTAATCTGTAAAACATGCAGATAAGAGGCATGAATAAAATGGAACCAGTGGAGCCGCTGTTCTAGTCCATATAAGACAGCTATCCAGTAAGCTAATCCTCGTATATGCTGACTCCCGGGCAGCGGTAAGCTGGTTGGGCCTGTACTCGTAAATTTTCTTAAAACAGGATACGTAAACTGAAACCCAGGTTTGTTTTGTCTCATGACCTGGACAGTGAACCTATAAGCCGGTGCTCTCACTGTGAGAGACATTATGAATGTGCACACACGGTGAGCTATGTCCTCTGTCTGCCTGGCTTCACCATCAGTACCTATGCACTGCAATGAGTCTGCTGTACCGTGGGGGAAAGGGTTGACCGTGCACGGGGCACACACACATGACAAACAGATTAAGTACAGGCAGGCAGTGGAGGACATCGCAATGGACATGTGAATAATAATCAGACTCTGGGGGCACAATGTGGTACATGAAATAAGATAAGAGGTGAATGAATATGTTTATGTGAAGTGGGGTTTATAGGAGGAGACAGACCGACAGACAGGAGCAGGCAGGTTAGCGAGGCACACCGCAAAGCAGCCAGCCACACACGGAGACTGAAAAGGAGGCGAAAAGCAGGCAAAAAGAGGCACAGGACGAGAGAGGAGAAAAACAGGTTGTGGAGCAGGAAGACAGACGGGCAAGTCGCAGGCTCAGAAAGGTGCCCTGGGATCTGGCCTTAATAAATCAAACCTAACCCCCTGTTCTGAAGCCATGTGCAGTGTGTGTGTGTGTGTGTGTGAGTGTGAGTGTGAGTGTGAGTGTGAGTGTGCACAGTATGTGCATGCCAGTGGACGTATATGCGAGTGTACCATTGTGTGCACGTGTTCAAGTGCGAATTGTGTGTGTGTGTGTGTGTGTGTGTGTGTGTGTGTGTGTGTGTGTGTGTGTGTGTGTGCGTGCGCATGTGTGTGTGTGTGTGTGTGACCCCCATAGATCAGTGAGGTGACAGCTTGTGATAAACCCTGAACACCAGGCCAAACCGCTGCCATGTAGAAATACTGAAAATGTAATATTCTCAGAATCCAAGACTTATACAAAAAATTACCACTTTTGGAAAAAGCTATAATTACTAATGCCATGTCAAATTCATTTCAAAGAGCTCCGTTTGAAGTGACTAATGTGCTCTTGATGTGTATTTGACAGTCAGTGATGTATTTTCCCATTGAGGCAGTGCTTAGTGTTGTTTCAGTCCGAGGGGATGTGGGGAGGCGTGGGGGGGTCCGGGGAGTGAGGAGGCAGCATGTGGAGGCCATGGGGGGTCTCAGTTCAGTGGCTATAGGGTTAGACTCATGTAGGAAGCCACAATAATGCCATGTGTTCTGAGTGCAGCAGACATTGCTCAAGCGATGCCATGAAATGACTAATAACAGTTAGTCTACGTGGGACTGACAGGGAGCGGGGCGAGCAGCTGCCAAGCTAAAGCAACAACATGCCGTGTAGTAGACGACTTTACCGACACCAAATCAAAAACACGTTGAAAATGTTGCAACATTCCCAATAGGGGTCACAAAATAATAACAAAGCCGTTTGTGATTTTTACAAGAAATGGCATGACGCGGTTATGTAGTTATCACCATGCAATGAAGGATGCGACCAAACACCAAGCAGGCAAGAAGTGCATGACAGGGGGCTGGTGAGCAGGGATTGGCTCGTAGAGAAATGGGGGGGGGGTGTACAGGAAGAAAAGGAGGACAAACAGATGCATGGAAAACATAATGTCAGGAATCGTAGGAGCAGGAAGCCATACTAACCTCGTGGTTCTAATGAATTGTCTACTTTGTCGTTTACGTCAAAAACGCGGTCATGTACGCCTATAGTTTTCACACAGTTGTCTACAATAGAAAACACAGGGGAGAGTGAGATATCATTAGAGGTAAGCCAAATAGGTTAGTGACATTTGAAGCCCCACCCTTCCCCTTTGACCCCCCCCCCCCCACCCCCCACCCTTGGCCTTGAAATCAAACATTCCAAGCAACAAAGCTCATGGCAACATTCACATGAAGTATGCAGTGTAAGAGATCTTTACTCAATGTGTACTGTAAATATATAGCCTACTGTATATCAATGTGGTTAGGGCAGGAAACCTTGTATGTCCGACATCATTACTCTTCAGGAAACAAAAAGAACCTGTGTTCCATTGGATCAAAGACGTTATTTATTATTTAGTCACAAGCTCTTTTTAGCTAATTGTTTCTAAACCTCACTGAGAGACCACTTTCATCCTTGTATCCCTAGGGCTGGCAGGGCTGGCATCCCTATTTTGTGCCTGTCATTATAGGTGGAAATCTTCCACGTGAAAACAGCAGATCTACTAACAGTACAAGCTCACAACGTGTCACAATGTGACATGTTTGTGAGTTTGTAGAACTGCTATTTTCCCTAACCTTTCTGCGACCAGCCGCCATACGACAAAGTAAAAAATAGGGCATCGATTTATGAAGGAGAAATAAAACATAAAACAAAGGAGTAAATGTGGGAATACAAGGCTTCTGTCCAACAGCAGTGATATAAATATGATACTGTTCATGTTTCCAACAAAATGTCTGGTCAAATTATTTTCTTGTCCATATCAAAAGCAAGGTAAAAGCAAGTTGTGACAAATGAGTGGGACATGTTGAACAATTAAGCAAGAGGTCATTCAGGAGGCACTGAAGTAACCAGAGATATAAGACACGTCAACGTCATCATTGTTTCTGTCCAGACACATTCAACAGGCTATATTCCAGAGTCCTCGGTCGCATGCGGAAGTCTTACTTGCTGGCCGGACGAAAACTTTCAGCTTCAGGCACGTTTTTCTCCCGTCGGCGATGGTGGAGGCTGAAACAAACAAACACATCAGACAAGGGTGTGTTAATTACACAGAGACTCAACGAGGGTGTGTTAATTACACAGAGATACAGAAATAAGACATTACATCTTCTTTCTTCACTTACAACGAGGTCACTTTGTGTTCAACATCATTTTCATTTCAGCATAACAGTTTTAACCGAGACGTGTTTTTCAACCCTCAGTCTGTCTCCGGAGAGGAGAGAGAGCGAGCGCGCACGAGAGAGAGAGAGAGAGAGAGAGAGAGAGAGAGAGAGAGAGAGAGAGACAGAGACAGAGAGAGAAGGAAATCGTCCATATACTTAATTACGGTCATGCTGACTCTTAAGTGGATTTGGTAGGGTTAGTCATGGTGGTTGACGAATTATGGCATTCAGGCAAAGCATTTACAGATGTGTTGGTGGTGTAAAATAACAGAGTACATAATATACTCAAGTGTTGTACTTAAGTACAATTTTGAGGTGCTTTTACGTTACTGGAGTATTTCCATTTTTGATACTTTATACTTCTACTCCACTGCACCTCAGAGGCAAATATATTACTTTTTACTTCACTACAACTTTAGTTAGCCCAGGGGTTCTCAACCTGTAGGTCGCGACCCCTTGGGGGTCGCAAAATTATTCTGGGGGGTCCCCAAATTATTTTCAAAAGGGGAAAAAAGGAAATTAAGAGTTTACATAATACACATAGTACATGCATACATTTCCTTAATGATTATATCTGGTTTCAGTATTCATTTATGATATATTTTCTCTATTATTAAGGTTATTTTTGCAGTCAGTTTGTATTGGGGGTGGGGAGGGGTCGCGATACATGGCCAAATCATTTCCGGAGGTCCCCAGCCAAAAAGGATGAGCACGCCTGAGTTAGCCTACTAGTTACTTTGCAGATTTTGATTATTATTGCAAAAAAACCACTTCATTCATTAACCACTTCAGCCCTGTATATTATGGCAACATATAGTGAGCTTGTAGTTCTGCTATTTTCAAAAGATTATTGTTTTTTTTTTTTTTTACTCTACATGAGTACTTTTACGTTTGGTACTTTAAGTATATTTTGATGCCAATACTTTAACTCAAGTAAATGTTGAATACCAAACTTATACTGGTGGTATTTGTACGTTGTGGTATTGATTGAAGTTGGTATTGATTGAAGTCTCGGGGGCAAGCAGAGAGCTCTGCTAGTGCTACACACAGTCAAACTGTTTGAACGTTAAGACTCTACAGCTGACGTACGGCTGCTAGCTGCTATAGGTGCCATGTCAAAAACGACAGTTGTGGAGCGCTCAAACTTGTAAGAACTGTTCCTGGATGTCCTGTTCACGGATTTCCTCGACAAAAAGACGTCGACTCCTGAGAGTTTTCCAGAGGAACACAGGGTGTGCTTTGCACGTTTATAGTTTGTGTGTGTGTGTGCATGTGTGTGTGTGTGTGTGTGTGTGTGTGTGTGTGTGTATGTGTGTGTGTGTGTGTGTGTGTTTGTGGTTGCTGTCAGGAAGTAACTTCCTTTCCTGTCAGACCCATGGGGTGTGAATCTGAGAGTGTCTGCCGGCAGCATGCAGAGGTTTAGCAACCATAGTGGTTGCATCCTACGCCCTAAAAATATCCACTGCTGAAGGGTGTTGTGTGTGCCTATTTGATTTTGACTCTGTGTGTGTGTGTGTGTGTGTGTGTGGGCGTGAGTGTGTGTGCGTGCGTGCTTGCGTGTGCACTGTACATAAGCGTGGTTGACCACTAATGGTGTTGTGGTGAGGCACCAGGTGCGTCTCCTGTAGACAAGGATTGGGGTCAAACACAAGTCAGTCGGAGCGCGTTCTTGTGTGCAGACCCCATCCATCACGGCTTGAGAACACGGTTTAAAAATACACGTTGCCGTCTTGTGTCAAGACCCCGTATCAAATGGGGGGAGCAGCTCGGAGCGCCTTTTTCCCACACTCGTTTTCACGACAGCAACATTTACTTTTGAACCTTTGCTATCTTTTTTTTTTGTCTTTTGCTCCAACCATTGAGAGCAGAGCAGCCGTTACTACTGTATACTAAAGTTGTCTTTTGGGCACCATTTTGTGTCTTGCGTGGATCGTTCCCCCTGGCAGCAGCAGTGAAGCCAAGCATTTCCAAGGGCCACCATTTGGGATCTGTCAACTCCTCTGCAGTGATCCTTAACCTACCCCCGCCCCGCCCCCGGCCCCTTTCTCCCTCCACTCCCAGCTGCGTCCCCTCTTTGCTCTTCTGTCAGCATGGCCAGATCCATTCATCAAAGCTCAAATGACTTGCAAGACGGTGCCCTCGACGCACGCACGCACGCACACAAAGACATGCAAGCACGCATACACACACAAACCCAACACATTTCCAGGACAGAACTGTCTAGTGTCTAGTCACGTTGACTTGAACTGCTCCCCCATAGCTTCGTCTGTCTGCGTTGTTTTTGTTTCTTAACATTCATACAGTCTCCGTGCACACACCGTGCTCTGGGCATGTAATCAGCGTGCCCGTGCATTCATTTGATTTGATGAAGGAAAACAAGGAGAATGTTGAGGCAGTGGAAAAGCCATAGGGGACGTGTTCATTTTGACAATGGGAAAAGAGACGAGATGAGAGATGAAATCTATTCCTTCTGGCTTGTGCTTTTCTTTCCTTTTCTCTCCGTCCCTTCGTTTAGGGTTTTTTCCTTCCCCTGTTGCCTATAGCGCTCTTCCACGGCCTATACCGCATGTTCTCTCTCTCTCTCTGTGTCTGTCTTTCGTTTCGCCGCCTCCTCCTCTCCAGCCCTCGCTGCCTCTCGACCCCGGCCGTTGCCACTTTAATGTTGTCGGTATACATCGGCTGTAATCTGCTTCTTAAGCCCTGTGTCAGTGAGCGGGAGAGGTGATCGGAGATCAGATGCTCTTTTTCACATCTCTGCTCATATTCAGCATGATGCAGGGGAAGTGAAGAGGAGGAGAGAGTGAGAGGGGGGGAGAGGGAGAGAGAACCTTATTAATTTGGTGCGGAGGCAGCCGGTGACACTCTAATGAACCTTGGCCGCCCTCCCTCACCCACGCACGCGCACAGTTTACATCACTCCTATCCTCTCACTCGCCCTACTTCTCTCGCTCACTCGACTGCACTCTCCTCCCGTTCTCTCAATCTGTTAGTCATGTCATTGTCCCCTCGCACTGTGCATGAACACGCTTGCATACACGCACGCACGCACACATGCACACATGCACACGCACACGCGCACACACACACACACACACACACACACACACACACACACACACACACACACACACACACACACACACCTCCAGATGTCTTCTCTTCATCACCGGTGTGGGCAGAGCCGAGTCAGGGCTATCGACACCAGCCACTTAGCAGAGGCAGCTGATCAAGGAGACGCACGGCCCTGATGAAAACGGCACTGAGCATGTGGAAGCCCCCGCCTGACGATGACAGTCGTGAGGCCGATCTGATGTTTCTATGTTGAGCCACTCATTAACAGGCTGTCCACCTCCCACACAAAAGAGAAACGGTGGCTCTTTTACAGAAAAACACTAACGTGGTTCAATCGTTCGTGCTACAGTATACAAGCTCAATAGCCATGAACAAATTACAGTATATACATTACATTTGTCAATTTGTGACTTTTTCAGGTAAGGCAGTAAATACATGTATGTATTTAATAGTAAGTACGTGTAAACAGAGTTCCATTTCCTCAATGCTGCTATACTATGTACGGTAACACTGTTCAAATCTGCATAATGTAGTAAAAGCCAAGTTAGGGAGTTAAAATGGAGTGTAACAACAGTGGAACACACATAGTTGCTGTAGAGGCGTGCTGCAGCATTACTGCATATACTGTATTGTCAGCTGCCTAAGAGAACTTCAGCTTCAGCACCACATTCCTTTCATGGTAGCTGCCCTTCATTCTCAGGCCTCCACGAGGCACCCCGACCCTATAGCCGTCCGCACCAGTGCCCGTTTATTTTGGATTAGCATGCTGCAGAGGGCCAGCTTATTGTTCTTGTCAGCCCGTAACATCAACACCTGCTATTCTGGTTCCCATCAGGGCCCGCAGCCTCAGCCATCAATCCATCTGGGCCTGGGCGACTGTAGCCACTCTGAAGGGCATGGAGCCCTGAAGAGATGGCCCAAAAAACAGGGGGCCGACTTGGGTTACTCCTCCGACCCATGTCCCCTGGCCAGTAATGGCCAGTCCCCTCAGTGCACTGCATTATGCAGCGGCATTAAGGCAAATGGAATGAAGCAGAATCCAATTACAAAAGAACAAACAGGTGGGCTCAGTGCGGCTTAGGAGCGGTATTGTTTCAATCTCAGCCCGAGCCAAGCCAAATTCACAACTGTAATGTTATCTGGATAACACGTTTCCTCTGGCTTGCAATAGAAGATCAGACAGCACGTCCCCTGTGAGGACATAAAAAAAAACTAGGGACAGGGACAATGAAAAGCTAAAGTTGACTAAACAGATGATTGGTTTTGTTTAGTTCTACCTATAATTTTAGGAGCCATAGCAACACAGCTTGATACAGTAGATATATCCTCTTTGAGCTGGTCTAAAGAGGCCTGCTATTTTCCATGAGTTTAGATGAAACCCAGAGGTATCTGTAGTGGCCGTCACGGTCACTGAACCGTTGCCAGGCTTTGGCATTCCGACACAACCACAAGGCTTAATGCAATACCACAGATTAGTGAACGAAATGAGACAATTGGCTTAAAATAATTGTTAAGGACTGAAAGTCACACAGATACAATTCTGCTGTGATATGATCATCTGGCTGTCTCGACAGGAAGGAAACCATCAGCCAAAAATTATGTTTATGCACACATCATCTTGACATGCCACATGTTGTGTCCTGTAACTCCAGACCCAACCATTTTGGCTCGATTAAAGAAGGCATCATAGTTTGAGTTTAAGTGACGCAATCACCAAGCGTCGGTCTTTAATAAAGACACAGGTGTGCGACGTAAAGTCACCAAGCCAGCTGCACCATGGAGGGTTCGAACCCTAGGTGGTGGGCAGGAACGTCATGAAAACTATGAACACTTGACTAGTGTTCCGCTATTACAATTCTCCATAATGCTAACCTTTTGTGTTTTTTCGTAAACCAATACATTACTCGATACTACTACAGTCACACAAAAGCATCAAAAGTAGAGTTTTTAGGTTGTCGATCGTGATCTGTTTTGCTACTTTTGTAAATAGCAAAGTAACACATTTGGACATAGTGAGGTTTCAACTGGACAGCGACGATATCTAAAACATACATATCAATCAATTACAAAGCTCATAAAAACAAGTAATTAAGCAAACCAACAAAATGTTTTATGTGGCAGCTATCCTTCACCGAACAACCTCTTAATTTCTTCTTCGTATGCCTTCATGTGACTGGATGCAGCATTAACAGTACAGTGTTAGCCTGCCTCCCATCTCCTTTGCTCTCCAGCTGCCTTCAATAATGTCACTCTAAGTCTTTGATCCCAGCTCGTTTGTTAGGATGGGACGGGTTAAATCTGAATGCCCTGCAACTCTCTGTCCGGCGGATAGGATTCCGAGCTAGCTGTCCCCCATGCCGGCCCACTGAAAAACAAGCCCTCTGGCTCTGTTGTCTTTGATTTACCAGGATTACCTTGCTGCACACAAACCTAGTTTGAGTTTACAAAGTAAAATCCAGGGCGATGAAGACAAACACGTGTCCAGGCCCGCACGCAGGCAGCGAACACACGCGCACGCACACACACAAGCATGCACGCACATACGCACACGCACACACACACACACACACACACACACACACACACACACACACACACACACACACACACACACACACACACACACACACACACACACACACACACACACACACCAAACGTTCCAAAATGTTTTTTTTCTTCCATCAAACTAATGAGATATATTACATATTAGATACCTTAATTGCATATCTAGATAGCGTCCAGGAGACAATTATTCTGTACATGTTTATAGAGATTACGGCTGGGATTCATTATCATTTGCTCCCTGGCTGCAGGGCATGGACGCCAGTCAAAAACAGTGAATGTTAGTGCTCACTATGCACAACCTTCAGCTGGAGAGACTCCACTGAGGTCTCAACAGAGAGTAGAGTGTACATGAAGCTTTTCCACTGAAAGCTACCCCCTATTTCTCTGTCATCAAGATCATCCGCCCGCAGTAATATATACACACATGCTTGTGCATGGGCACACATACACACACACACGAGACAGACAGACAGACAGACGGACAGACAGACAGACACACGCTCGCATTTATAAAGTACAAATTAAATGCGAATTGTGCAACATACAGTGCGTGGGTGCAGTCAATTCTCAGCAGAATATTTTTCTATCAAGATATGTTTTGTTTTTTAAAAGCTTTTTGAAAGAAAGAATGAGGAAAAAGACCCACCAAGTGTGTGTGTGTGTGTGTGTGTTCCAAGGAGATGGAGGAGCATTAACCAGATGCCACTACAGCGAGTACGCAGTAGGAGGGTGGTGAACCGAGAAGGGGACGAGGGGAGGCAGCAGGGGCTGAGAGCATGCATACGGGGCAGGGGAAGCCATGTGAACTCTAACCCCTGCTGATAGCTGGCCTTTTGCACTCTCCTTGCATCTTTTAACCGGTGCCAAAAGAAATGAACCAAATTCACCCCCTCGCGTCTTATGTGATGGTGTTAACTCGCAGTGAGAGCGAGAGACAGAGGGAATTGTCATGGCCGTACTGCAGTCAGAGACACAGGAGAATAAGAATACAAAGTAAAAAATAAGTGCGAGGGACAGAGATGGGTGGTAGGGATGGGGTAGCACGAACCTAGTGAGACATTCGGAAGCTGGGTAGACAATCATCTAAAACGTGTTCCTTCCTACTTGATTCTCATTATTTTGGTGCACATTAAATTACATTATTTTCATTCACAGACCACAATGGCTGGCACTCTATTACACATTCTTATTGGAAATTATGAAAGGCATTTGAAGACTTGAATCCACAAATCTGCTGTAATTACTTCATAGCTACTCAATATAATTGATTCTATTCTATTGCTGAGAGCTGTTTTAAACCAAGCCCAGAATAAAGAATCACAATTCAGAGAATTATAGCACGTATGGTATCCGCCACAATAGCAAGTCATAAAGTGGTGTTATTTTGTTGTTGTTTTCCTCAAAAATGCTCGACTTTTAAATCAATTAGCAGCCAACGCCTTCATGTTGTCCCGTCTTTCTGATCCTGAGTCAGAATCAGCCATTGACGGCAGCTGTTCCATGCATGAATCATTACAGACCAAGAGGAGCCTTGTGTCCTGTCGTCTGCCTGACAACACAGAGCCCGCTCTGTCCTCCTCGGCCCTCTGATCTGTGGATTCTTCACGGCTCTAACAGAACCCAGCGACATTTTGCTCTGCTGTGGGCAAGGCGATGATTACTTTATTGGTGGTAAAACTCCAGCGAGTTGATTAGAGCCTGTTCTCCCTCGCCCGCTCGCTCTCACAAGGCTGTCAACAAGCGTCCCATTACTTACCTCATGCCTTTGATTAGCAAAAAGAACTGGCCAGCGAGGCTGGCTCCCCGGTCAACTGTTTTCACTTTATTTTTACATGTGTTTGTGCATGTTTACGTGCGATCCTCAGAACCCGGAGGATCATCAAGACTGGGCCATTAGCAGCTTTTATTTTCCGTGAGTTCTTGAATGCCTGCAGAGCCCTTGGGGAGCAGTTCAGTTGGGTCGCCCGTCATCTCCAAACAGTGCCTCGTTATTATGTGCATCTGTACGTCAGCGTGGATGTACTTTTACCGCCTGCATACATGATTGTTCATGTGTGTGTGGCTGTGTGCGCGTGCGAGCATATGTGTATCTGTGTGTGTGTGTGTGTTTGTAAATGGCAGCAACTTGGGGCCAGTAGCTACACAGTGAATGACACGCAGGGGTGAGCTGAGCAGCGTTCACTGACCCAGAAGTCCAGGAGGGGAGGAGATGAAAGGGGAAATGAGGTATGATGGAGAATCCAGAGGCAAAGGGAGATGGAGAAACATGTATCCATCCATCACGATTATGATCATGCATTTAAGAATGTGCCTCCATGTGTATGCATGTACTGTATGCACGCGCTCGTGCGTGTGTGTGCGTGTGTGTGTGTGTCCTATAGTCTATGAATATGGCTTTCTGTCACACTCGCTCCACGTTGTTGGATTGTTCCTGCGTGGCAATGACAGGCCTGATTATTCATGTGAATGGATGGTAGGTGCAAGTTATGACGCTGTCCGTGTGCAGGTTTCCTACCGATAGCCTACTATAAATGGAACCGCATTGGCTGTTTGTCATTATTAGCAACCCCTCCCCCCATGCTCCAAACAACATATACACACACAGACACTGTTCCCCTGCCTCTGTTTTATTTGTCGCCTAACGTTGTTTCTCCTAGCTGCTGATGCTGTCGCCACCCTCGTCACCACCTCCCTCCAAGAGGTGCTCGGAAGCGGTGGCTCGGCGCATCACAGATTTATGACCATTCAAAAGCCCAGGATGTGTATGGGCTGTATTCTGAGTTTACTAGAGCTTTTATGCCTGTGGTAGCGCAATAAGCCCACGTATGAGGACAGGCCTTATAAGACCTTTTGAGACCTTGTGAGAGAGGGTGTGTGTGTGGCTGTCTGGGAAATGGAGTCTTATGAATATCAAGAGATTTCCTTGGGTGATGGCTTATAACTTATGATCAATTTAAACCCGGTGTAGCATTTTAAAGGCTGGCCACGGGGACACGCTCGGAGTGACTGATGTCCCATCAAAGATATTTCACTTTGATGAATGGAGCGTGTGCGGAGACCGTGTCCCTGGTCTGGGTCTGGTCGCTTCTGTATTGGCAAGGGACGCTCTCCTGTCTCTCCCAGTGACGAAGCCCCGGAGCACCAAGGAAATCATACCCTTCCGGAGTGATGATTGATTGCATTTTCCGTGAGTGGCAATAGAACGTGCAGGTTAACAAGACAGTATATACGAGAGCATCTCCGCATTCGCAGGCTTCTGCTCCATGATGATTCTGAACGCTATTCCTATTCGCCACACATCGTGCGCGAATGCACGCACGCACTCACGTGCACACACACACACACACACACACACACACACACACACACACACACACACACACACACACACACACACACACACACACACACACACACACACACACACACACACACACACACACACACACACACACACACACACACACACACACACAATCTTCACTCCACTCATCTCTTGCAACCCGCCACCACTGTTATTGGATTTCCACCCTAGCTTGAAATCGCTCGTACAACGATTCTCTCCATATTAGAAAAGAAGCTGCTGCCATCAGCGCTCTGTGATCAGAGTTTCACTTAAGCTGCGAATGCGCTGTGAACTTTGAACTATTTGGGAAGTGCTCCTTTCTGTCCTGTCTTTATCCAGTCTTTAGCGGTGTCTGTCAGGCCAGTGGACACTTCTCGTCCATAACTCACTCACCGCTAATGCCACTTTCTGCTGAATTGCTTGCAGATGTAGCCCAGCAGTAAATTGCTTCCTGAATCTTCCCGGAGGCGGTACATTTTGCATCTTTTACTGTAAGCTCTCAGTACTTGGCCTCTCTCTCTCTCTCTGTTTGTCTCATCTAAAACAAAAATGACCTGTAGAGCAAACAAGCCTCTGGATGCAGCCCAGAAAGGGATCATGCTGCAGCTCTCCTCTTGCCCTGCACGTGCAATTCACCTGCCTCCGGCGGAGCGCTGCAGCTGACAGCGCCACAAAGATGAAGAATTATGACCGCAATTTGGGTCGAATTCTGCACGTCCTGCTATAGCGTTGATTAAGCTGTTTCTGTTGTCGAAGCAGATGACAGCAGAGCACTGTCTCCTCTCTCTAATTTGATCAGAGACGCAACAAATCAGCCCCCGACCCGCATCCAACTCGGAGGGTGAAAAACACCATTAGCCGGCGTTTTCTCCACCGGAATATAATTTGACATCCTAATTCTCATCTACGACACAGGCACCAAATCAATCACGACACCCGTGGCACTTCCTCATCCCCCGCTTTGCCTCAGGTCATTCGGTTAGAGAAAGTTATGAGACGTCGGGGCGATTAATTCTCTCATCCTCTACAGTATATATAATCTGCAGGGCTCTCCCGTTTTCACTGTTCTGTATTTAGCTAAAAAAAAGGAGACTGTTGTCAGTTAGATAACAAAATGATAAATTATTTCAACAAGAATGCCGTATTCCTGCCACAAATCAGACAACTGAGTAAAGGATGAGTTTATTTCATGCCCTCACCATAACTTCCCATCCCCCTCTATTCCCTTATATTCCCTTTAGAGTAAATATTGCCAACCTCATTCCCCACGTGCTCATGGGTAGAAGTGACCTCTGGCTCAGGACAGTTGATCATTCAGTCTGATGCAAGGTGTGCAGTGAAGCCTGCAGCAGGGGGTAATGGTGCATACAGTCCAGCCCTGTTAGCTACTGTATGCTACAGCGGCATCAGCAAGTGTAGACAAACAGGCTACATAGGTCAAGAGTGACCTCTGTTCTGTGCTGATATCATGGCTATTGTTCACAAGCATCTTTGTGTGAGTATACAAATGCAGCATCTATTGACTGTACATGATGCACCATCTGCAGTGTCTGTGGAATCCACTTTGAAGGCTGCCAATTGATTTAAAAGTCGAGCTTTTTTTTTTTTTTTTTAACAACAACATAAAGAAAGGCTAACACGTATAACTCAGAGAGTGTGCAAATGTAACCAAATATACCCTCACTGGTCCATTTGGTTGCATTTGAACACTTTCTGTGTCCCCTTTATGACTTCAAAACAAGCAGCACTAAAGCAAGAGGGTCTGTATTTGTGTGAAACCTCAACCTGCATGGTCAAAGCTGATTTACCTTATTGACCATGAATGACATAATACAGACAGCTAGTGTTTCTGCCCTCAGGCTGTCTATAGTACTTCTATCAGTATGGTTGGCTGGGACCACATGCTCACTGGATCTTAACTCATCTCAATTTATTCACAGTGTAACAGTGTATTATACTGGACATTTGTGTGTAGTCGACCTTGCACTGTTGTTCGGGGACTGTCTATGTTGGTCTATGAAAATAAAACGAATAAACATGCTGAATCTTGCATTAATTTTCTCAATTATTCAAACAGTCAAAGGTCATTTGTAATTGCTACCAACTAGGCCTGGCTTTGTTTGTGGCAGAAATCAGATTAGAGTGGGTAGCCAGTATTGGCATTCAATTTATCTCTTCTAAAGAGAGTAGAAATTAACAAAGCTGAGGCAATTTTACGAAATTCCAGTTCTCACAACCTGAATATTAATGTTAATAAAAAAAAAAAAAAAAAAAGAATACAGAAAAGCCAAATGCAATCGTGAGAAAATAATTACACCCAGTTACATGCTATTGCCAAAAATAACAACAACTTGTGACTAGATGAATAAGATGTTGGTGATGAAGGGCAGTATAGTGGAGGAGGAGGATGAAAAGGAAAGGCTGATGACAACATGTAGGTCCTCCAGGTTGTATCCTATATTGTAGGATGAGGAGGAGGAGTAGGAAGATGACAATAGCAACTGTTGCTGCTGATGATACTGCTAAATTATAATTGTTGAGAGCTTGTAGATCGGCTATTTTGGTGCAGGACACTGCCTTATGACTAAACTATAAATTAGACGTAATACTGGTGTGCTCAAGTGCTCTCTCTCACATATAAAATTATATATATATATATATATATATATATATATATATATATTCCATCTAGCTCAGCTCCCCTTTCTGTCCACTAAAGAGACTGTCCAATCCATCAGCGGCCATTTCCCTGGCGTCTCCTGGATGTTGAATCTGGACACAATGACGGAGGGAAATCACATATGTCAGATGACTTCATGGTGGATGACTTTAATATCCGCCGCGCTGGCCAGAGAGGCTACACGCTGGAATCACTCAATGGCCAATGAAGCCGCGGGCCACTAAACCAATATGGCGTGCTACGGCAGAATGGATGCGTTCCACGGAAGCGATGTCGGTCGCGGTGTAATTTAATCCAGCCCTAAGGACAGGCATCTCTCAACAGAAATGAGAGTTGAAATTCTGGAAATGGGGATCTTGGGGTAGTGGATGAATTGTGTAACCCTTCGCTAACCCCCATCTAACGCCCACCTTTTGAGGTGGGACTTAAATGGAGGACATTTTCCCCATATCTCGTTTAAGGTGAACCACCGATGCAAACATAATATAATGACAAATGTCCTTACTTTGTTTTCACCAGACGAATGACAAAAAAAGAAGAAAAGATTTCAGGCTTGTCTGTGTCAATGCACAAGCTTGAGAGATAAACTGGCTCAATCACTGCAGAAACAACGGCTAACTCTAGAGAGAGGCTCTTTGAGTTTATAGTGTAACAGAGCAAAAAAGGGAAAAGAGAGAGAGAGAGCGAGAGAACAGGTGAAATGAATAAAAAAAGGAGAGAAATCCCCGGTCGGCTGTCAGACTTAACTGCTTCATAAAAAGGTGCCAATTCAGAAAACAGATTTCTGCTTCCCTCCCTCCATACCTCCTTACACAGAGAGGAAGGGGCAGAGACAGCGCCATACATTACCACCGCCGGCCGTATCTCACAGATAAACAGATACAGGCACCGTACAGTACAGTACATCTACCAGTGTTTAAGAGGAGAGTGTAAACCGTCAAAACTGATACTATCTCCCTGAAGATAAATTCACAGTGAGGTTTTGCTGCACAGCACACCGTAAAATCCTCAGAGTCAATCCATCCATCTGTAACTCAGATATATTTGGTTACATAAAACACTATATTCGCCAATCTGAACTGACCAATTTAACTAGTAGGTACATCTGCATCTGCAGTAGCCTGGAACTCACCTATGCTTTCTATGGCATAAACAGCTCCTATCCGCCGGGAGAAACTATGCGCAGCTGCTAGACATGAGACTAATTAATTAGAGCGACAGAGAGAGAGGACAAAGGAGTGTGTGTGTATGTGTGTGCGTGTGTGTGTCAATTTAACAAAGGTGCAGACGATCAGAAATCAGCAGAGAGTGAGTGATGTTTGCGCTACTCTATGCCGAATTGAAGTGGACTCGGACCCAGACTTATTTTTATCCCTGGAAAAAAAAACGTCTGGGTTTCCGAGGCTACATCTGCAGTGGTTGGAGGAGGACCCCTTGCTATTCGAGAGACATTTAGACCCTTGGTTTGGGTGAGAACACTAGTGGTTGACAAATGGCATTGCCTGAAGCTCAAAGCGCAATATCTCCCATGCCCAAGCAGTTAAATGTGTTTCCAGCACAGGAGACCTTAGAACGAATTTGGGGAAGGTAATAAATCTTAGGGACTTTAACACCACTAGTAGTGGTAGTAGTAGAAGTAGTAGTAGTAGTACAACAACATACAGTTTGTGCAAAAACAACAAAACACTATAGCTTCAGCTGGTGATATATTGCTGGGCAATAGCACTCATATGACTCTGTTTCATACCACATACAATATGCCAGAGCTCCTATTCTGGGGCGGCAACAACAGTGCATCAGTGTGACAAATGTGTTTCAAGCGAGCGTCGATGTGATTGTCTCTGGCGACAGCGGCTCGTCTACATCCCTACGGTGCATAAAGGCCGCGGTGGGAGGACCAAACTCCACTCAATTCCACTCTGTCGCCCCAGCTTTGATCGAAGCTAATTTCCCACGGGCCGTGGCTGTGGATGAACCCCCTGTCACAATCCTGAGGAGGAGGAGCGGGGCGACGTATAGTGTCTTCCTGGGACAACATGCTATAAGAGGACATCATAATGCACAGAGGAAGGTCCTTTTTATGAAGGATACAGAGCAGTATTCAGCAGCGGAAAGTGAGCCATAACGTGGATTCCGAAACCCTTTTAAAGGGGAGGAGGAGAGTTCCCGGGAGTGACGATGTGCGTGCACAGACTGAATATAGGGTATAAAATTGACTCGGACAAACATGTCAAATCAAAGTCATTTGCTGTAGATGGGAAACTTAGTAAAGAGCCCTGCAGGGAGACCCATGGTCAACTAAGTACAAGGGTTTAAGTGTTTCATATAAATTAACCACTGAGTTCATTTGTTGGACCCTTACAGGTCCATGTGGTTACATTTGTACACTCTCATTTACAGAGTAAAATGCAGACATGCAGAGGATTGATATGGCCGTTATCCAACCAAGTCCTCTCAGAAAGGTCGATATGTCCATTTAAGAGTTTCTGAGGGATACAGTGTAATGTTGGCTTGACTTGATTTGCAAAGGAAAAACCCAGATCAATCTGGTCTCCTTTCCTTTCACTGTGTGTGCATATGGTGCTCAGAGGCCATGTTATTACATTTTGAAACACTGAAAACATCTGCTCGTGTGTCTCCCCGCCCACCCGCCACCCCTTAAGACATCAATCCTTAAGAGATAATTTAACTCTGAGTGCGGGTGAGGATCCATTAGGTCTAAAAACACTATAGGCTGCTCTTCAGTCAAGAATAAAAAACATCTTCTTTCAGGAGGTTTCTGTGATTCCTTGAAACACGAGTTGATCAATATGGGTAGTTTTCCCTGCCTTCCCTGTAGGAGCCACTGTGAGAGCCCTGGGCTAATTAGCCCATTTTGTGCGGGAACCCCTTTTGGTGTTTTAAACATTATGTTATAATTTAGCTATTGAAAAATAGCAGATCTACAAGCTCGTTTGTAGGTCTGCTATTTTTGAAAAATCTGGAGGATTTAGAAGATTTTCTTTTAATTTTGAGGTCAGGCCTAAATGGGTTAGGGTTTGGGTTCATGCACTCTGCGTCGCAGCTTGCCACTGACCACAGGGCCTGTGGAGAAAGGCTTTTGCACTCACATACTGTATGTAGTAATACTACTACTACTACTACTACTACTACTACTCACATATGTAGTAGTACTCTCTGCCCGGTCTGAACTCGAAGCCCAGGGAGAACGGGGTGAAGAGCTGGAACTTCTCGGAGAACTTGAGCGGCCCGTTGGGGGAGTGCGGCCGGTTGCACTCCCAGCGCTTGAAGCCCTTGGCGGTGTGGTCACACGTGCTGTAGCCGTCGTAGTTGACCATGTAGAGGACGTAGCGTTCCGTGCGCTCCAACGGGACGGAGTCCTCGTAGTGGGGACAGTAGACGTCCAGGTAGTCGTTGATGCACACGTCGATGTGGTAGTCCCCGCGGTGGAACCTGGTTGGAGAAGAGGAGAGAGAGAGGAAAGATAAACTTTTTGATATATGATGCACGTTTGTTTTATTTAAAGGACTCTGCGGACAATATTTATGGCAAGTCCGGTGTGAAAGGTTCAAACATTTCTCTTTTCCGCAAAACATTTCATCGCTTGTGATGTACACTCCAAAGCTGGAACATAACACAGAAATTCCATCGCGATACGGACCTGCCGGCATGATTCACGGCGACACTTCAGAAGCAGCTAAGTGGCCGTTACTTTGGGAGGAACATCTCCTGGCCGTGCGCAGCGCACTTCATGCAAGAGTCAACTTGACTTAATGAGCCTCCTACCACTCCTTCTGTCTGCCCGTCACATCAACAAGACCCAGGGCTACTTAAACAACTTGGGCCATAAAACTCCAATGCTCAGAACACTCAGAACGTCAATGCGACGGACATAAACAAATCGCATATGAGCAGTGTTTGGATGCAGGACATAAGCCGCCGGTTTGAGCTCTCAACATTCCTCCGACGTCTTGCAGAAATTTACTGGCACCCACGCCTATCTCTCAACTTCTGGATCCGGATAAATGCGTGGGGTTGGTTTGTCTATAAATCCATCGCATGCAGGAATAATAGAACCCGCAAGTACACACCTTTGCACTCTGATGGATTGCGAGCTAAAGGATGTTTTCTAAACCAAATGCAAAGTGCAAATGATACGGGAGCTATGAGATAGTCAAATTGTAGAGAAAATCCAAGGAATGGATGCCTCTGAGAGCTGTGCTCTGTGCTGAGAGCCATGTTTACAACGGCAATGAACCATAAAAGACCACACAGGGTCAGAGGACTGCAACACACACACACACACACACACACACACACACACGTGCCCACACATACATGCACACTTTCATTTTTCAATTATGTTGGTTATCAAAACTGTGGCTCTTTATCTTGCGGCATTTTTCAGCACATTCGACGAATGTTCTTGTAATTAACGGTTGTGTGCACGTTGTGTAGCATGTGTGTGTGTGTGTGTGTGTGTGTGTGCATGTTGTATTGTGAATTGCTGGGTGAATTTAGTGCCAAGCTAACCCTGGGGTCAAACAGGACAACGTTTACAGAGCAAATATTCCACACCTGTAAACACTCACCGAGAAGGATGCCTTCAATTTAGCTCACACTTGAAGCACTCTGTCAGTGCCCTTTGGGGAACAATGTCAACCACACTCACGTATGTACACAGGTGCACACCGCGCATGCACTCACGCACGCACGCGCACACACACACACACACACACACACACACACACACACACACACACACACACACCAGAAGCCTGCAGGAAGAGCATGTTTATAATTGGGAACTCAGTCTTAGTCCTGTAAGAGCACAACCTGACAAGAGTGCTGACAAAACTTTTAATTGCAAAGCGCCAGTGCAGGCTGTACAAAGGGAACGAACCCTACCCCTACCCTCTGAACACTCGGGGCGCGCCTGCGGTGGACCGGCATATAGCTAGCTAAAGCAATTCTTATCCCGGGGACTGCGGGTTGTCCCATGGATCAGCGGATCAAAGAGCACGCTACAGTACATACAGTATACCCGCAATGTTGTGATGTCTGTTGTGATGACATCTTTTATGTCACCCACAACCGGGGGAAAATAATCAATAAAGCAGAAACATCTGAGGGATAATCTTTTTTATTTTTTTAAGGCAACAATTCATCCTTCCTCAGATGTATAAACACAGTGTATGGAGGTTATGATGTCTAATTCTTAATTTATAGTCCGTCATGGAACCATGTCACGCCCTTAAAATAGCAGCTCTATGCGACGTGTTGCGTTCGTTTGTTTGTTTTTGTGGAACTGATATTCTTGGCGTGTGACACCAGTATGATGAATGTGACAAAGTATGATGAATCAGGCTTAAGTAGCTTTGTTTTGTAGTTTTGTGAAAAAAAAACCCACTAGATTTCTAGTTATTTCTAGTCATCTATTATTAACTTTATTTATTATCATGATTTTGACTCAACAAAATTGAGCACCTGTCTTAAGTCCAAATTTCATTCTGACCCCTCCACAAAAAGCCATCGTTGTCCTGACCCCTTATCTATCATTAATACATTATGGATAAATAGTGTGGACTTAGACAGTTTTTCGTCTGTGGCATTCATTAATGATAATTTTTATTATAAATAAGAGGGACGATCACTCAGAGATTTCCCACAGACATGTTGTCCGATCTAGCAAAAGCATTCTCGTTGATTGCCTTCATCTCACAATCCCAACCTCTCCCTGTAGTTTTTTCCTCCTTAGCCATTAACATTTCACTCCTCGCGTCGTGTGTAGTCGACGTTTCCGCCATTTGTTTAGTCTTCCCCCGGTCTAATCATTCACAAGGCTGATGTACAACAAGCCTGCATCCGTCCCAAGAGGTCCGCTGCCGCATGTTTACGTACGCGCGTGTGTATGTTTATGCGCGTGAACGCACCGGGCAGAAGAGTGAAAGGCTGTTTACTGGCGGAGGGTAAACACCTGTGTGTGAGTGTTTACCACAGAGCCATGGATCAGCTCATCTGGAACATCTCATTTACAACATGTCACCGGAGGTCCGCCTAGCGCCATGCATCTCTCAGTACTTTCAAATGTCACTGATTTAATGGCCACGGCATCCTCCCATAGCGCTGGCCACAACTGCTCCTCTCTGTGTGTGTGTGTGTCTGTGTGTGTGTGTGTGTGTGTGCGCGTGCGTGCATGCGTGCGTGTGCGTGCGTGTGAGAGAGACAGAATTATATGTCTATACAATACAGCCTGTACATACGTACTGTATGTGCATGTGCATGTCTGTGAGTGCATGTGTGTGTGAGAGCGTGTGTGTGTGAGAGAGACGTTTCAGCTGCCCTTCTCTCCCTGCCTCAGCAGTCAGAATAGTGGCTGCTGGTGTTGACTGCAAATGAACCCGAGGATGTTTGGGTGGGTGAGCACATAAAGGGGGACAGGACAGGCATTTGTAACACGTGCACAGTAACGTGCGCGCGCGCACACACACACACACACACACACACACACACACACACACACACACACACACACACACACACACACACACAC
>NC_139710.1:17195759-17210759 GCF_964188405.1 Protomyctophum parallelum
GATACAAGGGCGGGGGGGGGGGGGGGGGGGGGGGGGGAGAGAGTGTTCTTATTGCATTCCACCAATCATGATGGATAGCATAATTAACCATGCGTGCTCTTCCAAATAGGGATCAGATCAGGACTTTGTCTGCCTGATGTCCAGAAAGACATTCACCGTTTAATGACGGCAAAGCCCTTTAATGGAGAAGATGGGGAGCGAGTTAGAGAGAGAGTGTGGAATGGGGCGGGGTGAGGCGGGGAACGGATAACTGCATTCAATATTTCCATTCTGCAGTCCTTCACAGTAAAATGCCATTCCTCACCACCCTGCTGTTTCTGTTATTCCTCCAAATCAGCACTTCTCACTTCATTGGGGGGACTATGAAAAAAAAGGTGTTCACTTTCTGTCTTAGGGCAGCGATAACACCGCCTTCTGGGGATTACTTACGTCAGACTAGACAATACAAAATACAGTATATCATATCTTTCTCTCAGCTAAGGATCGTGGGTGGGGAAGGAGGGGGGGGGGGGGGGGGGGGCGGAGGGGGTTGAACAGTGTCAGTTCATCAGTTCACAGCTCGTATCAGCTCATCGTTGACATTTTAGAGGTTCAAATTATGTGATTTGAAGCAAAAGAGGAAATCTAAACCCAGTCGTCACCCAGAGAGAGAGAGAGAGAGAGAGAGAGAGAGAGAGAGAGAGAGAGAGAGAGAGAGAGAGAGAGAGAGAGAGAGAGAGAGAGAGAGAGAGAGACTGACAGAGAGAGACAGAGAGGGACCAATGAAGTCAGAGGAAGAGCATGTTATGTACGTAGGAGTGTCATGTGTTCTGTAGCTTGACAAGCGCATTCCGCCTTGACTAACTGGCCTGTATAGACTTACAGCTCCGGGGGGAACACATGGAGCGATCAGACCGATAGAGTGTCACATATTATTACTGATATCACCTACTGGACATGAGCTGTGATTTGATATCACCTACTGGACATGAGCTGTGAGGTGCTGGGGATATTTTACTGTCTGAATGTAAGCCTATATACACCTTACATGGATTGGACACAGATACTCTGTGTACAAGTATACGTACACAACTACACACACACTTGTGGCATATCGCACACACACGCACACACACACACACACACACACACACACACACACACACACACACACACACACACACACACACGGCCACTGTCCGTGGCACATTTTTTTTACTGCATCCATCTGCTGTAGCTTTATGGAGGGTGTACTCCAGGCTCACAGCAGGTGGCTAGGCCAGTATAATATACTGGCTGTCAGTGGAGAGGGACACTGAGGCCGCCAAGCACATTCCTTCATTTTGCCCTCCAGCTTCTACCTCTCTCTCTCTCTCTCTCACACCATGGTCCCCTGCTTCTCTTGCCTCAGTCTCCACACACACACACACACACACACACACACATACACATACACATACACATACACATACACATACACATACACATACACATACACACACACACACACACACACACACACACACACACACACACACACACACACACACACACACACACACACACACACACACACACACAACCCACCCTTGAGTTCTGCCCCTGTACTTCATTCATTTCCACCATTTATGTCTCTCGGCGCTCATTTTGCCCCGGGGAGATGATGAATTATGCTCAATGACAGATGAGT
Source organism: Protomyctophum parallelum (assembly GCF_964188405.1). NCBI lineage: Eukaryota > Metazoa > Chordata > Actinopteri > Myctophiformes > Myctophidae > Protomyctophum > Protomyctophum parallelum. Next base: position 17,197,429 of record NC_139710.1, read on the forward strand.
TCTTGTTCTAGTTCTGGTGTTGAGTGAGACACTGAGATGTGGGACCCCGGTGGACGTTTGATCTCAGCCGCGTCAGCTCGCTGGAACTCAAGCCCCCCCCCCCCCCCCCCCCCAAAACAGAAAACAGGCCGATAGCACTTCCTCTGAGCTCATCTACACCGCGCTCTGCCAAACAACCATGTATGTGTGTCTATGTACTGTACGCACGCGCGCGCGCGTGTGTGTGTGTGCGTGCATGCGTGCTAAAGCTTGCGTGAATGTGTGTGTGCATGTGCATGTAAAAGGATTTCTTTATGTCTCCGCCTGTCACCAAGGACGTCTGACAAGAATGTCGCATCTTCCAACTTCCCGTCAGACCCCGGGGCTGTTCCCCTGAATCACTGCTGCCCTGAACCCACTCCCCACCCAACTGTAAACACTGGAAGCTCTGACATGTGTGTGTGTGTGTGTGTGTGGGTGCGTGTGCGCAGCCGAGCATGCGCGTGTGTGTGAGCTGTGTAATACTCCTGCTTATAGCTCGCATGTCGCTGTTAAGTGTCAATTAATACCGTCATATCACTGTGCGCGGGTGACAGCGTTGCCATAAATCATAATCCACTGTGTTGCGGTGACAACGTATTTGGCAGCCCAGACAGAACAGCAGCAGTTGAATGTATTACAGTGGGCGTCATGTGACAGCAGGGGGTGACTGATTGGTTGGTGGACGGACGGACGGACGGACGGACGGACGGACGGACGGACGGACGGACGGGTGGACAGACAGCTGGAGGGGCGAGAGTAAGGGGAAGAACGTTTTGGTCCTGTTGTTGGGGCGCCTTCGGTTCGATTCCTCCTGGTTTGATCCCTACTGGCTTTCTGTCTATAAAGTGTCCTTGAGCAAGACACTGAACACCTAATTGCTCCCTTGCATGGTTGCATCTGCCATCAGTGTGGCTTTAGTTTTACAGCATAATGCGTAATGTCCAACGTGTTCCACTGTGTTGCTGCATGTGTGAATGGCTGAAGTGCGGGTGAAGTACATTGTAAAGCACATTTGAGTGGTTGCGATGGGTAAAAGAAGCGCTAACAATGCTGTCCAGGCATTTACCCTTTTTTTTAAATAATCAATTACATGTGCCGAGACCTCATGGTGAGCTAAGTCAGGTCAGATGAACACAAACAAACCTTTCCAGCTGCTCTTCCTACAACTTGTGCTTATGTAAGTTTGGTCCAAACACATTGAAGGACAGGGGAGCATATGGGTTTGCAAACGGAGCCGAGGACAAACATCTCTTAGTATGTGTTTACTGTTTACTGTATACCTTTCTGGACAGGAGGGAACATCGTGTAAATTATGTCCTTGACGCACGCCACGGAGCGGAAAGCTCAGGGAGGCCGTCAACATTTAGTGTCTCAGAGAAGAAGTCCCGGCCCTCCCTTCAAACCCTGTTCTGGTCAGCCCCCACAATGCCTTCTGTTCCTAGGCCACCTGGACGTGCCTGTGTCGCTACCGTGCCTCAGGGAACTCCAGTCACACACAACATACCACTCGCTGACAGACTAACCACGCACGCACGCACGCACACACGCACACACACACACACACACACACACACACACACACTCCACTGTGTAGGCCATCACACACCTGTGGGCCACCTGCATATTGCACACTATGCAGTTATAATGTCATGTCTGTCTATGGCAGTTGGCCTTTTTAATTCTGTTGCTGCCATAGAATCACTTGCACGCACCAACGCACGCACGCAGGACAAGTTATCAGCCGATGGATGGAGGGAGGAGAGATGGACTCAGATGAAATAGGTATAGGAAATCATGGCAGCGAATAAAGGGTATGTGCATGAATGAAGTGAGTGGCAAAGTGAGTTTAACAACGTTTAACGTTTTTTAATGCAATCAGATAGGACTGTTCTGGTTGGATGTATGAGCTGTCAATCAGATAGGACTGTTCTGGTTGGATGTATGAGCTGTCAATCAGATAGGACTGTTCAGGTTGGATGTATGAGCTGTCAATCAGATAGGACTGTTCAGGTTGGATGTATGAGCTGTCAAGACAAATCAGTAGGCGTTCCCGCTTAACTTCCAGGTATGATGATGATGTCACGCGCGTGGGGGCGAGAGAGAGAGAGGGCGGGCGGTAAAAGGAGAAGGTTGGAGCTACAGAAAATACGGAGGTGGAAGAAAGAGGCATGAGGGTGGAATGAAAAACACGGAGGTGGAATAAAGAGGCATGAGGGTGGAATGAAAAACACGGAGGTGGAATAAAGAGGCATGAGGGTGGAATGAAAAACACGGAGGTGGAAGAAAGAGGCATGAGGGTGGAATGAAAAACACGGAGGTGGAAGAAAGAGGCATGAGGGTGGAATGAAAAACACGGAGGTGGAAGAAAGAGGCATGAGGGTGGAATGAAAAACACGGAGGTGGAAGAAAGAGGCATGAGGGTGGAAAGAAAATGCCAGAGATAAAAGGAGAGAAGTGGTGATGAAAAGACAGGAGACTGATCTCAGCTGGTCTCGTTTGTGTCACCTCAGCAGGGCTCATCATTATGACTCCTGTGACATGTACACACACACACACACACACACACACACACACACACACACACACACACACACACACACACACACACACACACACACACACACACACACACACACACACACACACACACACACACACACACACACACACACACACACGCACAAGCCACTGACAATGCCACACAAACACACGTAACTATACGCCCACACACACATACGGTATACGTGCACTGACCTTCAAGGTAGGTATAGCCATGGGCACTGTGTCAGGATGTTATAATGTCACCACTTTCATAAAACCCCTAACCCCCTTTCACAGTTCACAGACCACCGGCAATATACTGTATACTGTGCGCTCGTGAGTATACGTGCGTGACTGCGTGCACATGCATGTGGTTGTGTGTGTGTGTGTCCGTCTGCTTGTGGTAGGGACAGAAGCAGTTGTATAACATTTGAGGGCCGTAGGGCAACCAGCATGTGTTCCATTCCTCAGCTGGATAGTAACTGTTTACGCGCAAGTCAGACAATAGAGCTGATATAACACTGGGAGATCACTGCTGTGGGTCTGTATAGCAGCCTTATGCCCAATGTATACTACATCGTATGATGGTGTCCCAGTACGGTCATAACAGAACTACAGGCTCACGGCATCGCTGTGCGACGTCCCGTGAGCGTGTAGATCTGCTATTCTCAGAGACAACGGAGTATAGGATGGTGTATAAATGGGGCTTCTCTGTGCTGGCACAAAATGTCTTCATTTACTCTCCTCGCTGTTGCATTGAGCTTAGGTAGCAGCAGGGGTCCAGACCACTTGAGCACTACATTAAATAGGCAGTTTAGTTTGACAGTAAAAAAGAAGCATGGCTGGGAGACTATCAGGAGTTGTTGCTTCGGGACAATTATGTGAGAGGTCCTTTGATCCTTTCTTTCTGGCTGATCTATGTGTATTAAATATATGAACTTAGCGAGTGTACATCACGTCCTGTCTCAAAGTCATAGAAGAGGGAAGTACTGTAATGTAGTGAAATATAGCACCCACCAGTGCTATATTTCAATCAAATACAGTCCACTGTGCCGCTACAGCTACTTTTAAGAATAAAAGCACAGTACATGATACCTTTGAAAATAAAAGTACAATACACTGTGTGTTGTGTTGTGCTGGGCAGAGATAATGCTGACACAAAACAGATAAGAGATACAGAAATACTGTGATAACTATCAGCGTGTCAGGAAACCAAATCGTGTCCCAATACTTCAAACTAGTTTTTTTTAAGGTGCAAATAAATCCAACATGGATAAAAAGGTCATCAAAATGATGAGCAGACAGACAACGGAACGTTCAACTCCAGTGGTGACCTTTTAAGAACGTTGAAGAAGTTCCTGAAGAGCAATCACACATTCATATATAGACCCTCTGCGTTATACAACTCTCAGACCGAAGAGCGCAGATCTTGGCAGACGAAGAGAGGCACAGAGGTAATTTCGGGAGCATCTGTCGACTGTGGACGGGGTAATGGAGAGATGAGGCGAGTGCTTCACAAAGCAGAAGAGGGCAAAGTCTACTACTGACTGAGGGATTGCTCCTCCTGCACACTTGTAGCAACACACTTAAAGGAAAAGGCTGCACGGTCGCGTGCGCACGTTCTCAATGCATGCAGAGACACGATATGCACTGTACAGACCCGTGTGTGTACGCACACACGTTCTTGAAAATGTGTATTGATTCCATATCCCCTTTCCATATACTGTAGCTGAAAATAGCAGATCTAACAAACTAGAAGCTTGTAGAGACACTATTTTTGGTGCACAACACCCCTAACCCTACATGCTACCAATGCATTGTTTGGGTATCACATAATAGAGGATGAAATATCACAGGTGTCATGGCTAATTTGTAGATATAGTTTTGAAACAAACAAAAAAATCATATACAGTATGTATTATGCATCAATCAAATTCAGACCAGCAATATTTTGGCATCCCATACCCTAACCCTAAGATCTTATGCAAAACCCGGTCCCTAACCCATACCCAACCCTTAAACCAAAGATATGCTATAGTAACCCGGTCCCTAACATATACACAACCCTTAAACCAAAGATACTATGCATAACCCGGTCCCTAACCCATACCCAACCCTTAAACCAAAGATACTATGCATAACCCGGTCCCTAACCCATACCCTAACACAGACAAAAGTAACCCCAACCCACGTGTCACAATAAAAATAGCCATGCCTAACCTCAATCACAGTAACAGTGCCCAACCTTAACTCAAATAAAAGTTCTACAGGAAAATGAAACTAAGCCATGACCTCCAAAAATCTGAGCCTAAACACAACTGAAAGTCAACAAAAGATTTACTTTAAGTAAGAGTGGACACAGACATATTTTGATTCGTGCAAGGTTTGTTTCTCATTGTTATTCATACAATATGTATGTATTTTTGCACAGTGCATTTTTTGGTACTACATGCATTCATTTCTTTTCTCATTTTGATTCGTACAATATGAATGTCATTTTTCTTTTGCTATTTGATTTGTACAATATGCAGCCTTTTTCTCATTTTGATTCATACAATATGAATGCATTTTTGTACTATTATTATTCGTACAATATGCATGTCATTCTTCATAAGCTATACAATGAATTGGCAGAGGCTGAGTCAACCAACTTAACAGCTACTCTGACTTACCACAAGGACACACTGTCTCCTCCCATGCTTGTACTTACATCTGTTTCTATGTGGTATTGCGTGTGTGTGTGTGTGTGTGTGTGTGTGTGTGTGTGTGTGTGTGTGTGTGCATGTGAGCAAGCGAGCAAGACAGAGAGAAAGATAGAGAGAGAGAGAGTGAGAGACACCTAAAACGAGGTCTTGTAGAACTAACTCCAGAGGGAACAACTGCATGCTTGTCAGTGTGCGTGCGTGCGTGCGTGCGTGCGTGCGTGAGTGCAGAAACGGTGCTGACACCTGGGCCTCTTGGCTAATTCCTCTTCCCTGTAGCTCGTTAGTTCACATTGTGTGTGTGTGTGTGTGGGTGTGCATGCGGTAGTGTTGGTGCCTCATCTAAATGAGGTGTTTTCCATGACCTCCAGGGTCAGCCTCCTGTGGAGGGGCTGTCAGGGTCCCAGGCAGGGGGCTAAGTAGTGTGTCAGTGGCTGGGGCGGTGTGCCTCTGTGTGTGTACGACCCATGTCTTCCTTATATAGGCCAGCAAACAGCTACTATTTAATGTAGACATCTGCAATCCTCTATCTCTCTCTCTCTCTCTCTCTCTCTCACACTCACACACAGGACCAGATTTATACTTCGAAAATAGCTGATCTACAAGCTCACAGTGCAATCCGATGTGACGCGTTGTGAGCATACAGATCAGCTATTTTCATCACGCAACACATACTGTATGAAGCGACACACATGCACACACAGTTCTTGCATGCTTGCGGGCCATGAGGCGCAATGCGTAGCAGCGCCGGTGGCGCTCACATAGTTAATGTCTATATAGTTCAGGGTCATAACACAGCTCCACTTCATATTGTTGCGTAATAGATATGGCTTACATTGTACGAGGCCTTGGACCCTTAAATATATTCTAAAGGCTTCAATATACTGCAGGGCTTCAATATACTCTTATTCAGTATACAGTATATATAGTGTATTCACAAATACTGTTCATGTAGACGGGATGACAGCGGTTCAAATAGACCCTTATTAGATTTCTATTATGGACATGAAGTCATGGCCATTTCAATCCATACTCTATTGACTATGTATAAGACAATTCTACCCTTGATAGAAAGAAAACGTTTCAATTCAATATCAGTGTGTGCTATTCTCTTTGGACATGTTTGAATAAACCCTGGACTCATGACGACCTCCAAACCGTCGCTTTAGAATCAACGAGGCTCTTCAAACCGCCAGCCGCGATGGGCACGCGCAGCGCCATGTTGTTTCCAAAACTTCCCAAACTTTCCCCCAAGTTCTCCGTCGCTCTCCATGAAGAGAGAAAGAGCCGAAACGACGATCAAACCGCACAAAGTGGGAGCCGTCAGTCCTGTCCTTGGCTTTGATCCCGAACCCAACCGTGTTTAGAAAGGCCTCAGCTTGACAGTGCAGGAACCCTGTCAGCTAAACGCCGCTTTGTGTCACATCAGAAAAACCAAAAGACGCTCTGCGTGCCTTTGTTCTGCTGTCCCTGAGAGAGGGACACAAGCGATTGTGTGTGTGTGTGTGTGTGTGTGTGTGTGTGTGTGTGTGTGTGTGTGTGTGTGTGTGTGTGTGTGTGTGTGTGTGTGTGTGTGTGTGTGTGTGTGTGTGTGTGTGTGTGTGTGTGAGTGAGTGTGTGTGTGTGTGTGTGTGTGTGTGTGTGTGTGTGTGTGTGTGTGTGTGTGTGTGTGTGTGTGTGTGTGTGTGTGTGTGTGTGTGTGTGTGTGTGTGTGTATGTGTGTGAGAGTGTGAGTGCACGCATACTACACAGCGTAATGACTCACTACGTTTGCTTCATCCCCTCTTAATTGCGTGGTTTTAAAACACAGTGATGGCAGCTTCATTAGGGGGGATGAAAGATACACACTGTAGAAGAACAGCAACACGAGCCTCCGTACGTCACCTTGCTTTGTACACAGCAGCACAAAAACCCTCCTCTCCTATAGCTCTGTCCTGAATAAAACATAGAGTAATAATAACGACTACATCCACATGCATGCGCAATTATTATGTATATGCAGCGTTGCAGCACTCGCACGTACGATATATAGATAGACAATAAAAGCCAGAGAGTACTCTCAAGAGTGCAAGAAAACGGTAATCATGTAATAAAACCGTAATTATACTTAGTTGTGTGCACACAGAAAGAAAAAGACGAACTACAAACTTGCTGAGCTTATAGATCCTGTAGAATATACAATTAACTCAGCATAAAGCCTCAGTTATACTCAGTTGAACACCAGTGTCCAGGATCTACAAGTTCACAAGGGCCTGTGAGCCTGCAGATGGGCTATTTTCAGTGTGAAGAATGACATGCAACCGAGTATATCTCCAGGCTTAACAATCCAGATTGTGCCTGCCTTACTCTCTCTCTCCCTGCCCTAAAAGCAGCCCTCTGATAATACAGGCTCTGATTGATGCTTGTTGAACCAGAACTAGTTCCACTCTCCATCTTAATTGGCCTAGTTGAGTACTCTCTGTAGAGGGACACAACACAGAAGGTGTTGGCAGGGAAAAGGGGCCTGTGGGTCAGGTCTTGGAGGGCACATGCTATACATTCTGTTCACACTCCCGACTGCGAGTTCATGAACTTTTGAACCAGCCAAAGGCAGCCGAGGAAACTGAAACAATAAACGGGAGAGAAAAGGCAATTTGCAGAGATAGGATTTGTTAAGCTCGTAACTTATTGGATAACACGTTGTTTTTGTAGGCAAGCTGACTGGCTTGGACCCATAATACGTTCTAAAGCCCTCTGTTTACTGCAGGGGGACCTCTGTTTTCTCATGTACAGAAAATGTATTTATTGGATTAACGAATCCTGAACTGTATCTGTCTATCCCATCTATTCAATATACAGGCAGAGAGAACAGCCAAAAATGGGGAAGTTATTAAAAACCATGTGGCTATAGAGGAGTTCATCAAATTATTATTGTCAAAATATATCCTGTTGCTAAGCAGGCATTTCAACTGCAGGCAATTCTCTTTTGGGGAAAACATAAGTACATTTCACAAACAAAAATGTAAATACAAATGTTTGAGGTTCAAGGGTTTTGTGTTGATACACAATACACATACTGTACTATATACGCATTATACGGTATGGTTGTAGATGCATTATAAACACATGATTGCACTTCTTGTAAATTATTTGACACTGTGATGTTTCTGTGTGTGTGCACGCGCACGGTGGTGATTTGGATAGACAAAGAAATGCACATAAGTATACTGTATATACATGGCACAGACAGACAGACAGACAGACAGACAGACAGACAGACAGACAGTAACATTTTTATGGTGGCAGGTGGTGACACGCTGCGGACAGGTTTGGGAGGGGTGTTACAAACATGTGTGGTCTAAAGTTAGCAAAGTTGGAGAATGCCTTCCATCATTCTATCTCTCTCTCTCTCTCTCTCTCTCTCTCTCTCTCTCTCTCTGTCCCCCCCATCCCTCCATCCCTCCATCCCCCCATCCCTCCATCCATCTATCGTTCCATTCTCTCCTTCACATACGACTCCTCCCCAGCTGTTCCCCTCATTTCATCCTCTGACCTGCAGTGGCTGTCAGGGCCTGCTCTCTGCCTGGACACACACACACACACACACACACACACACACACACACACACACACACACACACACACACACACACACAGTGGGTCGTACCACAAAGGAACAGCAGATCGGGCAGTGCTGCTGCTGGCACTATACATCTGTGCAGTGTTATGTCCCACGCACTGAAAGTTATTAATACATATTCATGCAAATGCTAATTGTCAAAGCCTGGGCGACATGCTCTCAGGTATATTTAGCACTGTGACTTTCAAAATTACACGTGCTGCACACGAGTGGCACGCACATCTTACATAGCAAACACACCAAAAACGTGTGCATGCACATCACACCATTTACGCACGCGGACACACGCGCACGCACACAAGAGAGAGAGAGCAGCAGGTGGACTAAAGTGCAGGGACGGAAAGAAGGACAGCCATAAGGGTGTGTGTGTGTGTGTGTATGTGTGTGTGTGTGTGTGTGTGTGTCACACACACACACACACACACACACACCCTTATGGCTGTCCTTCTTTCCGTCCCTGCACTTCAGTCCACCTGCTGCTCTCTCTCTCTCTTTCTCCACTCCGAGACCTCCGTGTCGAAAGCTTAACCCGCCTTGCATTTATGCCCCCATTAGAGCACAGCAGGGCCCCTTCAATACACGCACGCACGCACGCACGCACGCACGCACGCACGCACGCACGCAGACATGAGATGTCCCAGTTACAGCATGTCTGATTCAAGTGCTTGTAGAAAGCATATCAGAGCAGTAGCGAGACCAACATTATAGTGGTGCATGCATGCATGTGTGTGTGTGTGTGTGTGTGTGTGTGTGTGTGTGTGCAACCGGGCCAATAACAGCACTGAATTATGAGGGCTGGACCGACACACACACACACACACACACACACACACACACACACACACACACACACACACACACACACACACACACACACACACACACAGGTGTTGAGGATCAACTCAAACACAAATCACCTCAAAGACACGCCACCATTTTGCGAGTGCACGTACGTGCTCACCTGCATGTTTTACGGCATTGGCGTCACGCAGCTGCTAACGCTTTCCAACCATATCTCCCAGTGACTATTTTTCAACCAGAAGCGCACCCCCCACCCCACTACCAACCACCACCAGAAACCAACCCTCCCGCCCCACATTTTCAGGGAATGAGACAAAGACATGATCGCTCATAAATGATGCTGACCTTTCATTCATACCATGAAAAAATGTATAACAGACGGAGGTGTGAGCAATAGACAGAAGATATGAAGAAAGAGAGAGAGAGAGAGATAGGGGTGAGAAGGGAAAAGACAGAGGATAAAGCATGAGGAGAGAGGAGATGAGAAGCAAAATGAATGTCAAATGGTCTTATTCAGTTCAACACACGCACACATGCACACACACGCACGCACGCACGCACACACGCGCACACACACACGCGCACACACACAGTAGCATGTAGAATCCATCATTCTGTACGAGCAGGCCTTTGCTTAATATGAGCTTCAGATTGTGTCTTCATGCTCTCACATGAAACATGAAACATCGTCGCTGTCAGAAACTCTCACCAAATGTAATGGTGCTTTTGAAAGATTTTGAACATTTAAAAGAATATATAGGAAGTGATTAAGTCTGTCTGTGGGTTTTATAAATATTTAACCAATGAAAAGAAGTAACAACAGCTTGTGACTACTGATTCGTTTTTTCCCCTCCTCTTCTATTACTGAAACCTCGCCTCAACCGCGGCCGGCGGGAGAAAACGAGGGTGAGCGTGTTTAAGACGAGCCTTCCAGTTACCTTTAGGACATAATATATTTCTACCTTCCGGTTACCTTTAGGACATACTAGGTTTCTACCTTCCGGTTACCTTTAGGACATACTAGGTTTCTACCTTCCGGTTACCTTTAGGACATACTAGGTTTCTACCTTCCAGTTACCTTTAGGACATACTAGGTTTCTACCTTCCGGTTACCTTTAGGACATACTAGGTTTCTACCTTCCGGTTACCTTTAGGACATACTAGGTTTCTGTCTTCCGGTTACCTTTAGGACATACTAGATTTCTACCTTCCGGTTACCTTTAGGACATACTAGGTTTCTACCTTCCGGTTACCTTTAGGACATACTAGGTTTCTACCTTCCGGTTACCTTTAGGACATACTAGGTTTCTACCTTCCGGTTACCTTTAGGACATACTAGGTTTCTACCTTCCAGTTACCTTTAGGACATACTAGGTTTCTACCTTCCGGTTACCTTTGACATACGAGGTTTCATGCAGCCAACAGCAACTTTTGCAGAAATGCAAATACAGAGAAACAGAGAGACAGAGTGCAGAAAATGAGAGTGACAGAAATTGGCAGTAGCTAAACTACAGGGAGTAGTACCATTATAGCACATCTCATTTTAAGAGGAACACCAGAGATGCTCTGCGTTCACCAAAACACCCACCCAAGTGTCTAGGTGTAGGTGGTAAACACCCACCCAAGTGTCTAGGTGTAGGTGGTCTAGTGTCTAGGTGTAGGTGTCTAGGTGTAGGTGGTCTAGGTGTAGGTTAGGTGTAGGTGGTCTAGTGTCTAGTGTCTAGGTGTAGGTGGTCTAGTGCAGTGTTTCCCAACCTGTGTGTCGCGGAGCTTTGGTGCTCCGTTTGATGTGTCCAAGTGCTCCGCGTAATTTGACAGAAATTAAGTTATAGTGTTACTTTCTGTCAAATCAGGCGGCACACTAACTCTCCCCCAAAAGCAATATTATAGCTACTGAGCTGCAGGATTCTTATTGTTGCGTCGTCGATAACAACAACACGGAACAATAGACTCTAACGACCCTCGGCCATTGAAATGTTAATGCTTAGATGCATGCAGAAGACGCTACATTTCGCTCCCTCTAGAAAGACTGGAGCGCGCAGAGCGCATATGCACGTAGACAGCAGACACATACAGTCCTAGGCTACATGTCCCGACCCAAACACGTAAAGTAAACGTGACGTTGTTGTGATTAAACATAATGTGCCACGAAAAATAGATGACCAACATAGACTCTAGTGTCTAGTGTCTAGGTGTAGGTGGTCTAGGTGTAGGTGGTCTAGTGTCTAGGTGTAGGTGTCTAGGTGTAGGTGGTCTAGTGTCTAGGTGTAGGTGGTCTAGGTGTAGGTGGTCTAGTGTCTAGGTGTAGGTGTCTAGGTGTAGGTGGTCTAGGTGTAGGTTAGGTGTAGGTGGTCTAGGTGTAGGTGTCTAGGTGTAGGTGGTCTAGGTGTAGGTGTCTAGGTGTAGGTGGTCTAGGTGTAGGTGTCTAGGTGTAGGTGTCTAGGTCACGTGTAGGTGGTCTAGGTGTAGGTTAGGTGTAGGTGGTCTAGGTGTAGGTGGTCTAGGTGTAGGTTAGGTGTAGGTGGTCTAGGTGTAGGTGTCTAGGTCACGTGTAGGTGGTCTAGGTGTAGGTTAGGTGTAGGTGGTCTAGGTGTAGGTGTCTAGGTGTAGGTGGTCTAGGTGTAGGTGTCTAGGTCACGTGTAGGTGGTCTAGGTGTAGGTTAGGTGTAGGTGTCTAGGTGTAGGTGTCTAGGTGTAGGTGGTCTAGGTGTAGGTTAGGTGTAGGTGGTCTAGGTGTAGGTGTCTAGGTGTAGGTGGTCTAGGTGTAGGTGTCTAGGTGTAGGTGGTCTAGGTGTAGGTTAGGTGTAGGTGGTCTAGGTGTAGGTGTCTAGGTCACGTGTAGGTGGTCTAGGTGTAGGTTAGGTGTAGGTGGTCTAGGTGTAGGTGTCTAGGTGTAGGTGGTCTAGGTGTAGGTGTCTAGGTGTAGGTGGTCTAGGTGTAGGTTAGGTGTAGGTGGTCTAGGTGTAGGTGTCTAGGTGTAGGTGGTCTAGGTGTAGGTTAGGTGTAGGTGTCTAGGTGTAGGTGGTCTAGGTGTAGGTGTCTAGGTGTAGGTGGTCTAGGTGTAGGTTAGGTGTAGGTGGTCTAGGTGTAGGTGTCTAGGTGTAGGTGGTCTAGTGTCTAGGTGTAGGTGTCTAGGTGTAGGTGGTCTAGTGTCTAGGTGTAGGTGGTCTAGGTGTAGGTGGTCTAGGTGTAGGTGGTCTAGGTGTAGGTGTCTAGGTGTAGGTGGTCTAGTGTCTAGGTGTAGGTGTCTAGGTGTAGGTGGTCTAGTGTCTAGGTGTAGGTGGTCTAGTGTCTAGGTGTAGGTGGTCTAGGTGTAGGTGGTCTAGGTGTAGGTGTCTAGGTGTAGGTGGTCTAGGTGTAGGTGTCTAGGTGTAGGTGGTCTAGGTGTAGGTGTCTAGGTGTAGGTGGTCTAGGTGTAGGTGTCTAGGTGTAGGTGGTCTAGGTGTAGGTGTCTAGGTGTAGGTGGTCTAGGTGTAGGTGTCTAGGTGTAGGTGGTCTAGGTGTAGATTAGGTGTAGGTGGTCTAGGTGTAGGTGTCTAGGTGTAGGTGGTCTAGTGTCTAGTGTCTAGGTGTAGGTGTCTAGGTGTAGGTGGTCGCAGAACTCAACCAATGCCATTAGGGATGATCTGTGAGCCGCTAAAAGATCA